>NC_092576.1:6180000-6480000 GCF_037975245.1 Apostichopus japonicus | reverse complement strand
GATATTGGTTTTTCCCCTTTTCGAGGGCGGGGGTGCTTGAACGGACGTATGCATCGAATATCAGGCGAGCATGGCTGTCGCCTGCTCATGCAGAGGTGATAGACGAACACATGTAAAATAACTTGCCCTATATTTATAGATTTGATGGACATATATATTATTCACCCTGTACTTTTGTCTCCGTCACGGATGTTGCTGTGTATGCAGTTCAAAACGTGTGAAAATCCGCACCAAACTAGAACAAAGGTGGATGGTATATGGGATGATAAACCCACGATTAGCATCATTTCTACAGCATCTATACATTGTATGATTTGGGCAAGGGGGAGGGGAGTATAGGGTAAGAGAATTCTGTTGCTTGAGAGTATGGACTTGAAAATAGAGGGCGTTATGTATAAAATAGCTACAGGTTACTTTAAATTTAGCCATGGGCAATGTGGATATATGTATAATAAAGTATATATTTGATTTAACATGCATTAGAGTAAAATTAGGATTTTAAGAATTTGACAACCAGGTTCATATAATTTAACATTAAATATGTTTATAGGACATCTACAATTTTTCAAACGGTCTGAAAGTTTTCAGGTTATATATTGTTCTAGAAAGCTTAAACAATCCTGTAAAATTAGAAGGGGAAAAAAATTCATTTTGTGAGAAAACTATTAATAAGTAGAAAGTGCAAAGAATAACTTAATAACTGGTTTAGTCCCTAAAGAGTCTTGGAAGACAGTTGAGCAGACATATTGCATTTAAAAGGAACAACATTGTCAAATCCTTATTTTCTATCATAGCAAATCTGAAGACTTCTAAAAGTTTGGTTTTTAACGTAAAAAATTTCACATTGTCTATATATTGCAAATGTGTACAAAAGACTGCTACATGTTTTTCCATATTTGAGAAACAATATTCCCCCACATCTTACATCCAAAGATCATATTTGGGCCACATGCAATATGGGATAAATCCCTCACTGGCTTAACAGAGGGAGAACTGGTAGACTCTATATTAAATATACTCGCATATATAGGTCTAACACCCATGGTGATATCCCTGCGTGCTGCTGGGTATAGTGCTGGCTCCTACGACTTAAACTGCAACCATGATAGATATAACACAAAATACCTACACAGTGCTGGAGTTCCAGCAATTGTACTTTTACTATGAAATGTTTCTTTAACAGTTGGAAGGTATTAACCTTTTCGACTATAGCTGGCTACATACATTAGTGCAGTGACCCTTAAATACGTGTGTGTGTGTCGATTGGCAGCCTCTGAAGTTTTGCACAGTATACATACATATACATATAGCACGACGGTCTCTCAAATGTGTGACTTGTCTACTGGATTAACTCTTTTGCATGTAACCATACAATGCACAGTATATACATATAGTAGTCTCATAAACAAGACGGTCTCTCAATTGTGTGATTTGAAGTTCTGCTTCTAACCAACCATACAATGCACAGTATGCATATGTTTATATATATAGCACGACGGTCTCTCAAATGTGTGACTTGTCTACTGGATAAAACTATAATGCTTTTATCCATACAATGCACAGTATATAGTCAAACCAAGATGGCCTCTCAAATGTGTGACTTGTCTACCGGGTTAACTCTTTTGCATGTAACCATACAATGCACAGTATAGGTATAGTCTCATAAACCAAGATGGTCTCTCAATTGTGTGATTTTTCTACCGGGGTTTAACTCTTCTGATAAATGTCCGTTCACCGGGAGATACTCATCATATCGCCCCGACAAGTCGCCTTTCGATATAAAGTTCAAACAATGACCTAAAAAGAGACGACGAATTATAAAGGCCCCCTTCGACAAAACAAGTCCCTGCTTTCCGAAAACTCTCAATAGGAAGGAAACAATGCCTGGATATATATACATGCCAAAGGCGATATGAATCAATTTGATTTGGGATAACGCTCTGGTGTGGAGGAAGCTGGAGTTTTGAATTTAATTGAGGTTTTGGAATATTCACTTAAGCACAATCTCTGCAATTGATGTCGCGGCGAGAACTGAGGAAAAAAAACTAATGAAAGGTGAACGCAGATACAGAAACTGAAAGAAAATGTACGTCAACTGAAAGAAAATGTACGTCAACTGGAAAAAGTGCTGTCCCCCGGAGATTGAAGTACAACGCACCATGGTGTGTCATCTCCAAACTAATACAGGCTCGACAAAAATATGGTGCAATACAAATGTTGAAATACATCTCATAGGATTCTTTTTTACTAAAATGTTGATTTATTCTTGAGCTATTAAAAATCTTTTTTGAAAGCTTTTCAAAATGACACTATTGTTCTATCTATCTATTCATAAAGTATCACCGATCCCAACTCACATTTTTGGCTTTTTTGTCTTTTCTGTTTGATCTCTGCAGGGGTACTGCTCCCCTACCGGTTCCTTTCAGGTAAACTTTTCTAGTTCAGCGATTTTTCTGTTCAATTCTATTTTTCTGTTCAGTTCGAATCTCTATTTATAACCTGCTTTGAACTGTGACACCGATACCCAGATGCCCACATTGAAAGCTCCAGCCTATCGAATAATTACGGCGGGCTATGGTGGTGCCAACCGGTAGCATAAAAATTATCATGGAGAATAGGTTTCCTCCCATGCATGGAAAGTAACTTCAAATAGACTTCTTTTTAATTGCAAAAGACATATCAATTTCTTTTGTTAAGAGTCTGTAGCCTCAACGGTATGCATTGAAAAACTAAACTTGGTTTTTGACATGGTTTGTGAGTCCATGGAGCTATTATAGCTCCATGGTGAGTCAGACACTGCTTTGAGGTGACTGAGTCTCTTACAAAGGTATGGTGTCCCGCCTTGCTTCAGTGCTCCTTGATTTGATGTGCGATGGGATCAATTTACCAAGATGGTATATATTTGGCGTCTTTGTTGCTAAAGATAGCTGAAAATGTCACCCGATAGAAACCAGGGGAACAATTCTGAGATGTCAATGATGGGGTCTCACTTCCACAAAGAACCAAAGGTTTCAAAGCTTTATGGTTGTTTCATTTAGATTCTAAGACCCTTTTATTAAAACTACAAATCTACCTTTAAAAATTGTCTTTGCTGTAAATTAAAATTAGTTTTGATGTATTCTATTCTTGCTGCAGACTTTAATCTGGGCTATATCCCTCTTTCTTTAAATCTACAAATCTATCTTTGAAAATTGTCTTTGCTATAAATTAGTCTCGATGGATTCTTGCTGCGGACTTTAATCTGGGCTATATCCCTTCGTACACCTGTAAATATTTACAGACACTCTCAACTCTTTGGTTTAAATGCACAGTCAAAGGAGAAGTGGAAAATATTTTATCGACCTGAACTGGTTTCTCTCTCTCTCTGTAAACATTTTCTTTAAATTTAAAACCTTCCAAGTTAATGTCCTTTTAAAGTGTCTAATTCCTGAAAAAAAGGAAGGTAGAATCCATCAAAACTGGCAAATTATTCTCCATAAACTTTGAATAAATCAGAAGTTTCATTTCTATAGTGCTATGTAATAAAATTCATCTTATGAAATTTCCAAACAAAAGTCAAATAAATCTGACCAAAGAAAATGAAAAGAGTTTTGCTAACTGTTTCATTTCAAATTATAATGCCACCTCGGCTGACAGGAGGTATCCACAGAGATGCAGAGAGGCAGGGAGCCGGATCATGTGGTTGCCATGGTAATGGCAAGCTTCTCCCCACCAGGGGGCAGAGAATGCAGGGAATACGATACAAGTAACAAGGATGGCAGAACAGAGGAGTCTGGACGAACCTAACCGTAGGACCCGAAAACGGCAGATAAAAGGCTCGGGGGAAATCACCCTCACAATGGCTCTCAATGTCGGGCGACAAATTATTTTTAAATTTCTTGAACTTGGTTCAAATGTTACAAAGGGTAGACGACGAAATGTTTGGGAGACCTCAGCGGTTTTAGGCAAAGCGAATGACTCATGCGGTAAGGATTCCAGGCTCGGTTAGAGAAAAGTGTCATTCTTCGGAGAAATTGCTCGTAGGTTCTTCTACAGAAGGGCTGGCCACGGAAAAAAAAAAAACAAGGTTTTGAAGGGAAAAATGTCCATCAGGAGTACGTGTCAATTGAGGGCGAAAACATCTCAGGTGACCCGGTAATTGTTATTGTACCCCTGGAGAAAAATGAAGACTTTTTTAAGAATGTCATCTCATAAAGTTGACAACTCTGTGTCAACGAGTTACTTGATTTCTTCCATCGATTAAAATTTGCTCCCCGTACACTTTTTCTGAATGTAAAATAATATCTCAAAATGTGCTCAATTTTTGAAAAGACAAATTCATTTGAAAGGAAATGCAAAGAAACGGCACAATAATTTTAATCTTCTATCATGCTGTCATCATATTTCTGATATCTTCCTTGTAGAGAGAGTTTTTCATGCTTATTTTGAATCCATATATTATCTAGAAAGAATTTTATGGAGGTCAAAGAAATTTTTTTTTTTGGCTCGGTCAAACTACTTTACATAGTTAAGTTCTGAGGAAACTTTGCTTTTCCAAAAAATTCGACAATTTACAAATCGCTGTACTTACAAATTTAATTTATGAATATTCATGTCACATGTAACATGTATGAATATTAATATACGCAACAAATCTTTCCTTTTCATCAAATGTTCACAAAAGAGTCGCTGCATTCCAAAATTGCTTCTTTTTCGACTTGACATTTTATTACTGAGGCTTCGTACTGTAAATCCACCCCCCCCTCACATCCCCCCAACACCTTCCAAAGTACTGTCCTACTTCTTGGTCCTCCACGACGATCCATCGGTTTTGCTTAAAGGCAAATGATTTCTGTCACCACAATACAGAGCTTACACTGATTATTACACAATCTTGAATATAGCCATACAATGTCATCCCTTGGGCATATATTGCTAACATTTTTTTTTTTGTGTATCTTCACACATACTGCACTTAGTTAATAATTTTTTTCTTTTCTTTAATATTTTGTATCAACCCGGGCTGCTCAATGAAATCAACCGAACAGAACAAATTTCTCACAGACCGCCGCAATCACAATACGTCGACGGCCACAAATCTATTGCCTCAAACATGACGGCACCGCAGGTATTAACAAGTGCTGCGAGGATATTACAGGAAAAAGGGTTCACCGCAAAGAACATCACATGATGGTCAAACATAAACAAACTTTACAGAATGTCTTCTTCATCTTCGTCTTTTCCGACTGTTGCCGATTGTTAAAAGCATATTTTTTTCCCCCCTTCCTCCTCCCGTTGCAATGTCCCATTTTTATAAGCCGGTAGTAATCCTTCATCAAATGCTTTTGTCCCATAAGAACACCTAGAGCAAAAGTTAGCTGTAATTTCCCACAAAGGACCAAATTTTCTTAAAGGAGCTTTCAGGGTTATTTGGAAAAGGAGGAAATATTCTGCTGGTAAAATTGCTCTAGAGACGGCTTTATAAACAATATGAAAAAGTGCAGCGGTTATGTAAGGACACGTAGTTAAGTCACAAGTGGTCACTTTAGATTTACTAACCTGCAATCTCTTACTTTGTTTATATGACAACACATATACATAAATGCTGGCAAATTCCCTTATGAAAATATCAAAAACCCAACATTGATGGAAAGAAAAATGTTGACTCAAAAAAATAATAATAATAAAAAAAATATAATAAAAAAAATAAAATAAATAATAATAATTATTAAAACATTCAACTTGACTTGCGCCAAGCTATTAATTCCAACAGCAGCGTTACCGATCATAACTTATGAAGCGTCGCAGTTTTCGCTCGCTGCCATGTCTCAAAATTGCCTTTAAAGAAAAAAACGCATGAAAGTACAGAGGAGGTGAGAGGTTGGAAACTGCTAAGTCAAGCAGGAATTTAAGTAGCCTAGAGATGTTGACGCAGTAAGACGGTATAGTTGTTACAAGAAACTTAAAACTATTGACAAAAGAGAGTTTGAAGACTTCACCGGGAAAAAAACTGATGAATTAACGGCAGACGACGACAGGATAACAGAACTTTGATCCAAATCACAGGGAAATATTCCCAGCTCTCTGCTCTTTAAGCATTTTATGACTTTTTTGGTTTAAGGTCTATTCCTTTTTTTTTTGGTTTAGAGGGAGGCTGTATGCTACTTTGTATTTGTAATATTTATGTATATTTTAGTTTCAGATCTACGGGTAAAGAAAGATATCTGAATCGGTTTTATCACAGACCTTGTTCAAATTTACGGCTAAATAGCTGTTTTTACGGTACTGTATAGCGACTTTTGCAAAATGAGTTGCTCAAAAATGTTAAAACACTGTAAATATAAAGTAATGCTTGACGTACTGTTGCAGTGTTGTGCAAAGTTTCCCTCCATCCAAGTAAGGTCAAAACTGCTCATGGAGAAGGATGGATGGAAATATCTAAATTGATATCATGAATTCTTTCAAGTACAATAACCTGCACGGAAACCCCTCCATCCCCCAAACCCACCCCTCCTCCGCCCCACTCATTTCCTGAATAATATTCATATTAATATTTAAATATGATCCATTTCTTTTTTATTCATCTAAGTCTTTATTGATATATTTTATATGATATACTGCATTATATCATTTTATATATTTACATTTATAATTGATATTCTTTTCACTAATGTTTTCAATAACAACCAATTCGCAGACCCGCCGTTCGTCGAACACGGCCAACTTTATTAAAGTTGCAAAAAAGTTGCAAAAAACTGGGTCGGAATTTATCGAGCTGTTATTCTTCTTGGTTCAATAATAGGACCTAGTATTGACTCTGACTTTCATTGTCTAAGATATTTGCTTGTCTTCTACAGTCAAATCCTTCTCATATTTGTTATGTTGCAAGCTATTTTCTCTCTTTATATATTTTTCTAAACCTAGCCCCCCCCCCCCCCATGCTTGGCTAACCCGCTCTGATGTTGTTTGTTTCAAACTCAAAAGGTTATTTTCTAAGCACTTTGGTGGTAAGTTGACACATGCTGAGAAGTCTTGTGTGTAGATTACTTACTTAAAGCACTAACTCTTTGTCCTGCGTTAGGTTTTCTCGAACCCATCACAATAGCCATCCTTTTCTCGTTTCGGCTCAGAGAACTTAATTGTTCAAACAGAACACTAAAGATCTAAGAACGTTGCTCTTCCCCCGACGACCCATTTGGGATGTTTTGCAGGAAATCAACTTGTTAGAGCACTTTTTGTCTTCGAGAGAGTCATAATAACAATCCCCCTCTTGAGTTTTGCAAACAGATATCTTTCCCAAAAACCTCAGGAAACTTATCTGCTTTGCACTCCCCTTTGGAATAGCTGGATTTGGCAGTTTGTAAACGGTTGCATTATTTGAATTTGTATTAAACCTGCAGGCTTATTTCATTTTATTTTATAATCAAAATGAAGAAACCCTAAGATTATTCTTATAAGTTAAAGAATTACTCTGTCCTTGTGTAAAACATTTTCTCTTCTTTTTAACACCAAGGGGCCAAGGGGGGGCGCAGCTAAATCTAACCTCCGTCCTTGCTATATACAAGACACCCATGGGTACCTTCCCTAACCTCTTCATTCTGTACTTTTTTTCATTTCATTTATAATTTGGATCAACTTGTAAAATACTAAAAAAATATATAAAAAATTACATGATGTCAAAAAGCAAAATTATTGCGAAAAATAAAAAAAAAAAATCGGTAATTGTTCAATTTCTCAGAAGACCCCTATATGAACCCACAACACACCCTGCAGCTGATAGGTTCCCCCATGACAGTGGTGGATGGTGCATATTTTGGCGAGCGTTGGCACAGAGTTAACATGTAGTACTGTTTACCATGTGTCAGGAGGTTAAGCTGCACCGACTCTTCATCTTAAAAAGAGTTAGCAACTTTCTGTAACAAAGAATTCTCTTGAATAGAAAAGAATTTACAAACCAAATGTTTTCTTTTCCTGTCTACTATCAGTGCTTATTTCATGGAAACTTTCTTTTGCTCTTTAAGTCTTTGGTGAGAATTAAAAGATAACTTTGGGCCTAAAAAATGTGGAATGTTTCAAACTGGGTTGAATCTATTCCTTAATTAACATAAGTTAAGAGAGGAGCGACACTTTGAAAACTGACTTTGGGTACTTGAGGACGGATTGGTCCTGGAGAGTGCTTAGAATGTCCGTGTTTGGAAAAGCTAAGGGTACCAACAAAAACAGGTTATAGAATCGGCAAATATTTTCGAGCAACATTTTTTCCTTTCTTATCACAGCTGGAAACATTTAGTACAGTATACAGGCAGTGTGTGTGTTTAATTACTCAACAGTTTAATCAATATAAAACCATTTGGCTATAACAATGTATTTTAAGGATTCCTTTGTTTCTTCAGGAAATTGGGATCCACTGAACCATACAGTCTAAATAACACTTTCCACATCACATATATAGTCACATAGTCCTTGATGGTAAGAAGGACTGGGGGGGGGGGGACGCTGCTCACTGAAGCTTAGGCCTACTGTGTATCAGTGCAGTGAACTTGCCTGGTATAAGTGTTTGCACTATGGTCTTGGATTTACTTAAATTCATGGCTCTACGGGATATATGAACTCTCAAGCGAAATCCACCAAATAGTACCACTCCAGCAGTCATGTTGCAGCCATAAATATTACATACACAGACCTAATGAAACATAATTGACCTAACATGATTCTGTAACAAGCATAAAACTTTGCTAAAGTTTTAGGAATGTCTATGACGACGGTTGTATAGTCCACAACATGCTGCCATGCACCCTCAAGGACAACTTCTTTGTCACATATTTGTTATCAGATTTTTAAGCTTTTCCAACAAACCAAATGAAGGGATAAACCTTAAATTATCACAAATTTACATCATTTATTGTCACCTTCCAACAAAAAAAACCACACAGGAAATTGGCTTTCCTTTTCAGTCCTCCTTGTACAACTCCCAGCCTGGTTTTCATCCTGGTTTTCGTAACTGTTCACAGCATTTAAAACCAGAACTGATGTAGGAACTAAATCCTCTTATCTCTTTAATTTCTCTATCCCATTTAACAGCTAGTCCTTCTATATTCATCACTGAGGACTCTTCACATACAAGCAGCAGTTCTTTCTCCACCTATCTCTCTGCAAGCATCCCATAGATGGAGAGAAGATAAATGGTGTCCTACCACACACACTAAAGACCATTGTTACAGACCTGTGAAAATGGTCAAGCAAAATTATCTATTTGTTCACACCTCAAAGCCATTCAACGATCCACGGCCTCTATTGTGTTCCGTCGGGCCGGACGTCAATATTGATGCAAGGATGAATGAGGGGGTTGCCAGGGGTCTTATTCATGGACCAAAGTTGGCAGTGAGACAAAAGGCGAAACGGAGGGAGTCAATTGGACGCAATTGAGTGTTATAACGGCCCAAAGAAGAGGGTACATTCACATTTGCCCCGCTGAGGTGGGGCATGATGATAAATGATCGAGTGCCCTCACCCGGCTAATAATAGCATGACGTAATTGCCTTGTACATGTTGCAATGAATGGAGGACTTTACCGTTGCAAAATTTGAAATGTTTATTAGCCCTACGTTTGAACATTTGGATGGAAGCTAGGTTTTGTGTTTCTCCTTTACTTTTATAGTTGATAGTGCACAATAATCCTCCTCCAATGGAAATTCTATTTACAAATAGGATGATTTAGTCTATATATTGCTCCTCTTTTACCTCCTTTTTATCCTCTTTTTACTTATATAATGTATTGCCCTAATTGCCAGCGATTACTATCTGGCAGAGCTATTAGCACAGAGGGAGGGGGGGGAGGGGGTTCTCCCCTTTTAACCATCCTTTTTTGCCAAGCCTATTGTAGTTTGGACACATGTGTCTATTACAACTCTAGGCTGCCAGTCTGTACACAATTCAACTGTGTTAGAGTATGTAATTAAATTTAAATTTTCTAATTCTCAACAAACATCCACACCCTATCACTCCCCCTCTTCCTTTTCTTAAAAATAGATATAGAACCCCCCTCTCTCCCCCTCCCTACCCCCCTCTCCCCTCCCTATGACCAAATTCCCTCCAAGCCAATATGATCAATCTTCATTACCACCTAGTCACATATTTCTACATCCATCCATCACTAAGTCTCAGCGACATTTTCACAGCACATTTCCAAGGATGAGAGCATTTTCTTCTAATTCCCAATACAGACAATGTGAGACTGCCTACCGGAAAACCACTTTACTGCTCCCAAGAAGATGACTTTAGCTTGAACAAACTGAACATACTGCAGCTCAGCTAATTCAGCTTAGGGTTTCAATACAGTTAATGTGCAAAAAGGCTTGGCTTAGCATGATAAAGCATGAAGCACTGCTCTTGAAAGTGGAGCCTACAGGGAGAAGGGGGGGGGGGTGGTTGGCTTTATCTATTAATGTTGATAAAGTGTATGTAATATGCGAACAAAGCATAATTCTCACCTATTAGTTTTCACAATGATATCAGAGGAAAGATTTCAGCTAAAGACAAACTAGGATAAGATGATCAACATTAGCTGATTTATTATTTCTTTCATCTTAAAGGTTTGTTTAGACAAACAGTCCCGAGAATTATAGTGAGAATAAAAAAATATATAATTAGATTTTGCCATTTAGGTAATAATGTCTTTGGCTTGGCATACTAAAATGCCAGGAATACTGGCTTGAAAGCTACACAAAATATGCAAAGTAAGAAATTGTATTGTGTCAAAAAAAAGAAATGTTATCATTTATGACAATTTTTTAAATAGTTTGGGAGTGGGGATGGGGTGGGGGACAAGAGTGTCAAATGTGCAGGAAGAGGGCAGTACACTATTACTTAAGTAGAAGAATTTAAGTTGGACTGCAATATGCGATATTATAGTACTACAAAGTGAATCATTATTCTCATTTATTGCAAAACATGTTATGAAAATGAATAAAATTGCTATGAAAAATGAATAAATTGCTATGAAAAATGAGTAAATTACTAACCAAGGGCAAAGAACTATATATAATATTTTCGTTTTCGTCAAAGTTTGAGCAATAAATTATTCGCTGGTATAATTAATGGACGTATACCACCAATCCTAATGTAGAGTTCACCCCACATGCAATGCACTCTAGACTCTATAGCTGTATTCATGTACAAGATGACTATATGTACCATGCATGGGAAGCATGTCAGTAACATACACCTGTCTATTAGCAACCGCTTTTCAAACAAATGAAGCCAGGCCTGGAGCAGTTTATGGAAAATAAATTTGAAAAGCAAACAACGTAAAACGTTGTCCTTCCAGTTCACCTGAACAACGGATCTGTACACACATACAGTACACCTGGAGTCAGACTATACACACTGTATTACCTCGACAACCAAAGCACATCTGTCCGTAACTAGGGAAGGTAGCAGCATGCTAAAACAGATACTATACAACAACCAACATGGCAAACACAACAGGGGATTCCCAGTTAAACAAATATCATATACATATTTGTTTTTACCTTTATGTTGGAGATAACACTTTGATCTTTTCAATTCTGTTCACAACCAATGAATCATATTTTTTATTTATTTTATTTATGATATTCCACAATTTGTCATCAACCCTCTCCTCTGCCATGAATAGGCCAAACCATATTTGTTGACTCTCCTGGGAAGGCGGCTAGAGTTCACTCGGAAATGACACAGCAGGTTACTATTTGGCTTTGGCCGTAAAAGAGTGAATAAGGTTTCCTATTGTTGTTAGTATTCCTAGTTAATTACCATCCACAGACAATCCAAGTTACATGCAGTTTATAAGACACACTTCCTTCCCCCATATGGAACGACCGACCAGTCCTTCCACCGTGGAGATAATTTTGTTGGTTGATAGGTAAACTGAACCTTTGTCAAGTTCCCAGATTTGTCCGCGGTTCCTAAAGAGACCTTGTACATCTGCGTCATTAATGTGACTGTTTGGGAACCAACCATGGTTTCTAAGGTATGACATCACAACCCGTTGTGCGGGGTGCACAGTCACAAAAGGAACTCTGTTTTGGTTTAAAACCCAAACAAACTACTCCACTGTGTGAACTTTTGGAGAGAGACAGAGAGAGCTATGTCTACTTCTGTGAGTAATCAAGTGAAAGTATGATGGGGGAGGGGGGGGGGGGGGGGTAACCTCAAGGAGACATATTTAAGTCTGGTCAATGGTTTGATATAAAATCACTGATAGACCACATGTACTTTGATAGGGCCTTCATGGATGCAACCATAATTTTAGTCTTTGTCCAATCTTCATTTCTATATCATTTTATCATGATTAAACATTATGTGTTTGCTGGGATATTTATATATAATATATATTTTATATATAGTTCCACCTAGTTCTGTGAATGAGAACAAAAGTTTTGACCATTTGGATATATATATATGTCTATCCCTCAACATCACACCCTCTAAATCTAACTTTTTTACAAACTATACCACAAAAATATTAAGCATAAACAGGCTTGTCAACAGTTAATAATCAAAAACCAACATATATAATCGACATATCATATTTATTTACTATGAAACCCATGATGGTTTTTTTCCCTTCACTATTCACGTCCCTCCCTCATCGAAGGATGGTGACCTTTGCATGTAACTCAGCCAAATTCAGAAGCAATTGATTATCAAATCAAAATCAGATTTGTAATAACTGTCCTAAGAGAGTTTAACCTCCTTAAGTCCCAGAGGGTCATGTAGGGGTTTTTGCCAATTACATATTTTCTGTCTGGGAATGGAAGAGGACGTTGATTTATGAAGCTATATTAACGACCTCATCACCTTGATGACAGCAAACTTGGTTTTCCATTTAACTGCTGCTCTGTGGTGAACAATTTTTTTGTCCAAATGTGACCTTTTAAACAATAAGGTGGGCAGTCAAAATCAATTTAATTCAGGTTTTAAAAAGATTTTATCTAAGAATTGGTTCCATCTTACAAACAAAATTTGCAGGTATTACATTTTTGTCTCCACTCTGCAACTTACTTAATTGCTGGCCGATTTAATTGAAGCAAAACATGCAACTTGTTTGAAAGTTTTTGAATTACAAGCTCTGATTCACACAGGAGAAATGTTCTTGTTAGGGTACAAAGGAGTCATTTACAGCATGCTTCATGTATTTATGCTAATTGAGGCATAACACACCGTTGATCATGTCAAGCAAGGAGCATATTTTTTAGCTCCTTTCATTAAAGTTCCCCGACACTGTCTTAATTAGCTTAATAATCTTGATTTCCTCATAACGAGGAGTAAATTTATTCGGCATCTCATAGCTAATAGTTATGCAAAATGGGCACAATTGTTTTTCACAAATAATACAGAGTATCTAGTGCTCCAGTTTTGTTCATGTACACTAAATGCAGAACCATTTTCAGAAAAAGCTGTTACACAAAATTGTAATCAATAAGTTGTATGTCATGCACCCAACCTTAGATTGTAATAGAAAGGACTAGAGGTTTATGTTCATTATGGGAACTGCACAAAATGACCCAAAATATTGAGATGTGAATGAGGTTTCTTAGTATATATATAATCATATAAATTATAAAACTTACTGGTTTATATATTTAGTGACCCGCTTACCTGTCTCCCCACAACATAGAATGAGGTGCTTATGTTGTGGGGAGACAGGTAAGCGGGGAGCGAAGTAAATAGACCTGTGCCTTCCACATAGCTGCAAGAATTGTGACTTGAGGGGTGTACTTATTACCTCAGCCAGGAATACTGCTTTAAAGTTGCATTCCTACATGATATGCTCCTTTAAGATACTGTATCTGTCATAAAGACCAGTGAACCAGAAAATTACTTTTACCAGTCACCCGTTTGCAAAGAGGAGGACATAATGAGAAAAGCATTCCTTAAATCCTTCACATCTTCCCAATCATTTCACAAGACGTCTGGTTTCTATCAAGCTCGGCCACTTTTATACAACATTTGCCCCGATTTTCGTTTTCATGAGTTGCAAAGTTTTTTTTTCTTTTTGTAATTTTCATATATAGATACTGTATACATTGTTTCAGGCTGTTAATAAAGTCAGAATATTCCAAGAGAAAGTCGTACAGACATGAAGCTCGGTTTCTCTGACTCTATTCACCGTCAGAAAATATCGGACACAATTAATTTGAAACTTTTTGGAGACATATCATGCCCTAGTATTGAATTTATCATCTATTCATATTGAACATGAGAGTCCTTGTTTGATAGAGGGACTCCTAACCTTTGTTATATAAATCTAACCATAAAATAGCGTTCTAGGAAACAGGGCAAATTTCTGGTTCAATTTACGGTGCCAGAGTTAACGGTGTATGGTAGAGGTCATCATGAACAAACTATCCATAGACCTGAATTCCATCTATTCTTAAATATTGTGAATGGTAGATTTCAAAGTATGTGGGCAATTACACCACAGAGGGTCATTGGGAGGAGGGAGGGGGGCTGCAGGGCGAGAATGTTACCAGTTGTTGAAGGCTAGGGTAGATCAGAGTGCGTTAATAGGGGTCTGCTACAGTCCTGAGCGAAATAAATACTAATCTCTTATATTAATATTAACATTTAAAATGTTAAAAAAAAAATTTAATGACCTACGTCGTTACCTCAAATAAAACTTAATATAATTTAAATTTCTAAACAACCATGTCGTTATGGGATATTATTATATTATGGCAGAACTTGATCTGGGTGAACACCGAAAGATGCTATCAAATGTGTGATTCATGCTAAAGTGATAATTTTGACACCTTTTTGAGATGAACAGATAGGAATACTACAGAAATTCTGCTCTTCCTCACATACTGCAAGGTGCTGTGTCAAGGTAGAGAGTAGAGGATAAAATCTATCGATAATCAGGCATGATTAGCTTAACATATGACGCCCAAACGGGGGGGGGAGGGATAAAAAAAAAAAAAGAGAACATCGCTCACAACCTTTCCTTTAAAGTTTTCTTCAAATTGTGAATCGATGACCGTGATTAACACCGTTCATAGGAAACGTAAAACACTGTGATAACAAATCGTGGGAGTTTACAGCCTGTATGCTATGGGCAGGACTGCTGGTCAGCGGTCACAATACACAAAGTCTTGGTACCTACCGAGGCAGTATGTTACACAAAATGAAACAGTTCAGTTATAATATCAAGGTTATAATGTTTCGGTGAGAAATCAAATATAAGGTTTACCAGCTGATCATCGGAGTGGGGGGTGGAAAATAGGGGTTTGGGGGTCGAGTGAAAAAAGGCATCTTAGGAGAGATAAAACCTTTGTATTGGAACAAACTTTTCTTGATACATGTATCTATATAATGTGTTAATGTTCTCTTTCTCATTTGTTGAATTTCTCTCCCATTATTTTACAAATTTTACATTTTATTTACAATCTTCTTCTTAAATAGCTACTTAACTAATTTTCTTGGATATTTTTTCCAGACAGTAAAATAACATTCATACAATGATAAATGTTGACCTCTTGACCTTGAGACCAACAGACCTCAACTGCTTCCATGAAGTGCTTCCTAGACAGTTAGGTTCACCATGGAACTATTTTCGTTAATAGCTCCATGGGTTCACTTACACATGACTTTTTGACCACTACCAAAACCTCGTGACCTTGAGGTAAAGACCTCAACTTCTTAAATGACTTCCTCTGTAGTGTCACAGACCACATGGATGGTGGACAGTGTTTGACTTTTACCTATATATATATATTAATATATATATTAATATATATGTGCATCTCATAAGGCATGCACTCTATAACCAGGTACTGATGATAACGCTCTCTCTGATGAGACAAAATTCTGACTTTTAATAGACACACATATGGTAGACATGAGTCTAGCCATATGTTGCATGTCATTAAAGTAAAAATCAATTAATAAAAGTCCTGACACATTTTATATTCATCTCAATGCTTTGCATTGTTTTAATCAAGTCCAATCTTAGATATTTTTTTCCTCCTATAGTCGCACAGCAGAGAGAGAGAGAATTAGAGGGTGACTTTTCCCTTCAGATGTAATCTCGAGGTTAATGTCCTACATTGGTTCACATTTTATACCAAGAGTCAATGCTCTTGAGAAGATAAGGAAAACGTGGTTGAAATTAAAAAAAGATGATATGAAATAACTTATTATTAAACCATAGTTATAGGCTAATGCACAGTGATAGGGACCTCTACATAGCCTCACTAGGAGAGGCAAGCAAATAACAACCCTAGATCAAGGATTGATTGCAAACAGTGGCATGGTCTGTATTCTGTGAAGCCTCTATTATTTCATACCCAAGCCACCCACGGAGGGGGGGTGGTGGTGGGGAGAGAGCACAGGGAAGGGGAGGGGTCAAGGTCCACATTGCATAGTATACAGTACAGTACAACATGGGGTGTGACTAAGAAACTATTTGGAACAAATTTAATGACAAATCTTACTTTACACCTTTTTCCTTTAAACTTCCTAAAGGAGATAAATTTTTCCTTTCAATACCAAATTGCCTATGACCCCAAACTTCAAATAACCCAGAACTATAGTGATGCTGAAATGTTAACTATTTACAAATATTTGTCTGAATTTTTGTCTTCTGTTTCCCATCAGTTAACATTTCCCCTTGGTTTCAGGTCCTATCAGGAAGGTATTTTTGCTAAAACCACAAACTTTTGAAAGTACTCCTTAACAAGTTTTTTAAGGGCAGATCAATAAATCTCTTTATTTTAACCAAGTATGTCTCTCTATTACAGATGTTAGCTCTCACATCAGCTATATAATGCCCTGGGTTGGTTGATAATTGTCCCACCACAGTCACACTTTGAATGTGGTCTATCACCAAAATAAAGAAAGAACCCATAAAATGCTATCAATCAAACTTGAAACATTCCTGACCAACTCATCTCTACCTTTTAACCTGGGGAATGCCTCCAATATGACTCATTCTAATCTGCTCTCTGCATTTTTTTCTCTTGTTTCTGTCATATATATAAATATATAAATATGTACCTTGTTTTTTTTATAGAATATTACATCAAAATATGAAGAGAGTTGTAATAAATACCTGTTTCATTCTGTGGCTTATTTTTTTCTCTCTGTCTCTGTCTCTAATATTGTGGCTTCCATTACATGGAATCACCCTTGGTTACTTAGTTTCACATGTCTGGGGTCTTATCATCTAACAGATGTTTCCTGAATCTAATGAGACATGCTCAATATTTGCCAACTTTTACCACCTCTTACTTCCCCTAATTGAAGGTAAACTTATGAAACAAAGACATATTTTTTTCTTTTTAAATTTGACCACCTGATTTTTGTCTGGAAGTGAATGACTGATAATGCAGTCACTTATATAGTATGGTGGACAGGTGTGGTATGCGTGTGTGTGTGTGTGTGTAGTGGGGGGGGGGGGGCAGAGGGAGGGAGGGAGGGAGGGGGCTCCAACAGCATTTATAATTTTTGGGTGGTTAGAATTAACAGAGGGAGCAGTACATCAGAATATACAGCTAGATTGTTAAAGGTCATCAGTAATGTCGCAAAATATGCTAGAAATTCAATTAATGGTCACATAGATATGCTGAAACATTCAGATACAATCATATTATATTTTACTCCCATGGGCCTCTACACACTTTCCTCATTGATACAAATTGATACATTTAAATTGTCTTAGTTGTGGACATTCCTCATTGTCTCTGAATTGTTTGACGAGTAACAACCGCCAGAAAGGTACCTTTGAAAACCCTCTTGATCAATCTTTAGCGAATCTTACAACGCTGGAGTTCGTTAAGTCAATGTGACTCTAGGTCAGTGATTGTGACAAGATTATTTAAAAGTCTCTGCAGCCAACGATGAGAAGAGATGTCTCAGTATTTTCAATTGGAGAAAATTATAAGCAAAAAATAACAGAAATTGAGTCACAGAAGAGAGTAATATAAATTTCATTCCATCCGGAAAAAAATACTGCGGTACTATATATTGACATCTATTCCTCCGATTTATTTTTTAAATTTTCTTTCAATTTTCTACCATAAAATTATATCTTGAATAATTTTCATTTAACTGGGAAAAGAGGTCGGGATTAAGACGGCCGAAGAACTATTAAAAAGTTTGCCAATCATACAGTACAGTCATGCAGGACACCTCTTTCATGACGGACGATCAAATCAATTTGCTATAAATAATTAGACGTGACAGAACTGGTAAGACTTTATTTTTACTACCATAAATCAATATCTCAAACCCTGTATAAAACCACAAGAAAAGAACAAGCTCATTCAACCATACAGTACCAGGTAGATTCTCACACAGTACACCACTTCAAACAGAATGTTTTTATTTGGCACTGGCAACAGTTAAAAAACAAAATTTTCCCATTGCCCAATAAAATGAAACCTTTTGAGAAAGAGACGAAAAAGCAAGAATACAAAGTCACCGTTTTGTTATTGAATATCCTCCTCAAGTTTTACACCTTTTTTTCAAAGCCAGGCAAAGAAAATAATAAAATGCTGGTTGTCTGAGTTTGAACAGTTAAATGAATGGAGTGTGATGTCCTTATTGTAAGTCGTAAACTTCACATAACATAAAGGACATATCTTAAATATTGTTGACCATAAAGTGCGGAGGGCAGGTCTGCGTAACAAAGGGGGGAGGTGTTGAAATCACGGGACAATAGGGGGTAATAGACCCACATCAAAGGGGTTAATAGGGTGTGTAATTAACAATTAAAGAGGGAAGTTATTATTAATTTGATGTAAATGTAGGGTAATATTAGATTATGACTAATCAAGTAACGATGTTTATTGCATGCTCACTGTGTCATATGTTAAGTGTGGGACAGGTTTGGTCAACTTTTTTCTCCAAAATGTGTAGTTCTTAAGAATTTAAGATAAGATTGCAATTAAACCAAACTAAGACAATGTTTTTCCTTAAAAATGAATGTGCCTTAATGAGTAATTACCTTGCATTTGATGCAATCCTCAACAATTTGTTGGGTGGGAAATTTCAAAGTTCTCTAATAGACTCAGTGAAAGCAAATTTCAAAATAACTGTTTGACTTCTTTCACTAAGTGGAAGTGAAACTTTACTATTAAAACAAACTAATTCCGTCACAATATGGATTGAATATTTGAAATAAACTTATGAGTAAACAAATGAGTCACTCTGTTATCTAGGATGTTCCTATATGGTGGACTAGCATTAAAATATTTATCAATTTCAACTCACAAATTTGAAAACACTATCTGAATAGGATCCAGGCCTAAAATTTCTCCTAAATTTAGCCATTTGCTAATAACTAAATACAAGCATTATAAAAATATCTACTGGTTTTTATCAAGTTCTCACTGGCATAAAAAGGTTACCAGGGTTACAGCAACACTTAAGATGTCATAAGCTTAGGCTATGTTTACTAACCTACCTGGCTATTGACTTATACAGCCCACACACTGTTTGATTACTGTATACATAGTTGGCCAATCTATGTGTCATCCGTACACATTACCCATATAAGGAGTAGTATACAAACTGTGCCACCAAATCTGCTAGACAATGCCATATTGGCCACAAATCTTCACAAACTTACAATACCGTTTTTTGAGTAGTAGCTAGTTTTCTTTGAGATTCAGTTTATAGCCTGAATATTATCTAAATTATATTACATTTAGAAGTTTGTGACAATCTCAAATGTTGACCAGTTCTCGTTGCAATAAAAAGTAAGCTAGACAACTCAACACGGTCTTACATTACACAATTCAACTTAGTTACGGCATTAAAACTTCTTTTGTAAGTTCGCATTTAATAGCCCCTACTAAAACGTAACAGCAGTATCAACTGGTCAGTCGCGGAACATGAAATTCAGCACATGACTACGCTAGGCAATATCAGACATAGTAGTCACATAGTCACAACAAATGCTATAAACAGAATACGTGTGCATGAATATCTCTGTTTTCATCGCTGAGAATCTCATTTTTACACGACTGGAAATCTCTAAGAAATAATTGATGAATGAATCTGCATGTTACTTGTTGAATTTTTATCCATTTCGACCCCTTTTTTCTTTTTCCGTTAAATACGTAATATCTTTCAAGCCCAACATGCATCATCCTGTATCCAGGTATCAAATCGTAAATCGCTCCCTCATCGTTGATCAACATGCCAAGAACACTCACGCATTGACAGCTCTCACTTGCTATTCACAAAATTTACTGAACATAAAATATTTTACCGGTAATTATAATCTACAAAAAAAAAATAAAAAAAATTGACCACTGGATTTCTCTTTGTTCAAACATCACCCGGCAAAAAACCAGTTGATTTCAACTTCTCTTGGAATCAATACATTATTCAAGTCAGCTCAGGCTTGTAATGCTACCTGGCAAATTGCATCCAGCTCGAGACTGATCTCGTGATTATTCCCTCGTAGATGGTCTTTCAATCTTTCGCACAAAATTTGCTCCAATTTTCTGCTGCTGTCACGTTTAATCTAGTTTCATCCCTTTCTTAACATTCAGGCAAATCGGATTTTACGGAGAAGATCATGACAAAATGAACAATTTCCACTGGTAATGACTCCATTAACCAAGTAATCTAGAACCGACGACAAGATTCAAGTTTGAATTTCCAAAAAAAATTTAAATAACATTTTAAAGGCACTCTCTATCATTTCAATGGATGTTCAAAAAGTTGTTTGCACATACAAAAATCTTTCCTATTTTCCCTTATAATCTTAATTTATGAAGGTTTTGGTTTTTGTCATTAATGGATTTACATATTTGTTAGTTTTATTTAAATACTAATTATTTTAATAATTGTTTGTAAGTTATGAAATTTTTTTCTTTCTCTGAAATAATTACTCTGCTTTTAAAAGTATAAATTAGGTAACTGTATGAACGTGAATCCTGTTCCACCCGAGCTTTAGTTCCAGCCATTATTTTGACATCAAACCCCTATTTAGTCATTATATATATCCCTATGGTATTACTACTTAAATATATCCTAACATACAAAGTAAATAGGTTTCCAACATGTAGGTCTCCATTTATATTGAAATTATTATCAACATGGTAGCCTTCTTTTATACAGTAGGCTACAATATATACTTCCTAGTCATCTACAGTATTAAGCTACAAGACTTCCTACAAAGAGATTTTTTCCTCCTTTTTCTTCACATTTTCCAAGATTGTTCTTCCACCATCTTTTATCGTTTTTTTTTTATCTTGTTTTTTTATCTTTTATCAATCAATGCTGTAAACATTTTCTGTTGGCCCTTTTTTATTATCCTTTTCTATTCTGCCATGTTTTTAAATGGCTGTGTAATAGGCCTAATGTGTAATAGGTCTAATGGCAGGTGTGTATATATCTAGGGCCATTAATGGTGAAATGATCGTATGATGCATAGCAACGCCTACCGACCGAAAGACAAATTTAATCGACTGCACATCAAGAGGGAGAGAATAAGACCTCAAGACAGTTTAAAACACTCTGGCAATAGCTTGATGATAAATAAAGGACTGATAAAACAAACACATTAAATTCACAGAAATCAACAATGGAGTATTAAATCCAGGTATGTCATAAAATGTGCTCTTTTTTATTTAAGTGGACACAAGTCCATCGGACCACATCAATCGTTTTGCCTACTTTTTACAGGTGTTTACAAGGCTACCTTGGTAACCGCTCACATCAGGTAAATTTTGCTTAAAACTTAAAATACATAGGTGAAGTTAACGAATGATACACTGAATAAGAAAATGGCCTCCTGTGCCATTATGAGCTTAACACTGCACTCTAGTAATTAAA
Source organism: Apostichopus japonicus (assembly GCF_037975245.1). Lineage (NCBI taxonomy): Eukaryota > Metazoa > Echinodermata > Holothuroidea > Aspidochirotida > Stichopodidae > Apostichopus > Apostichopus japonicus. The sequence goes on along the minus strand of NC_092576.1, from coordinate 6,458,190 downwards.
AAAAAAACAATGAATCAGGTTGAAATATATATAGACATATATATATGGTTAATAATAAATGAGTATATTCAACCAGTCGATCAATGTTTTCAAAGCCGTCCATAAAACACACAAAGTTTAGCAACAAAATTACTCTTTTGTTTTACGTTCACAGGAGAGGTTTGGATTCCACCAGAACCTAATGGTTTGGGGATTTAAGGGTGAAGATATATAGTTAACTTTATCCATTCATAGGATGGAGACAGGATGCAAGAGAGTTGAGCCAAAAAAATTTGCCATTATTATTATTATTGATATTATATTATTAATTATTATTATTATATTGCCATTATATTATTGATTATATTGCCATTATATTATTGATTATTGTCAGAAACCCATGTATGCAGTTTAGACAATAAAACTAAACACAGAGATGGAAACTGCTCTCGGGATCAGGGCCGGGACACTGGGAACCAAGGGGGAGGGTAAGGGGAAGATATGGGGAGAATAGGGGAGAGGGTAAGGGAGAGGATAGGGGAGAGGGTAGGAGAGAGGGGAGGAGTTGAAATACAATTATATGAGATTCAAAATGAGTTAATACCATAGCTGGGTAAGTTTTTTAAGGAATATTTGGGGACAAATGAATATATTTGTTCAATACTTAATTAAGGAAAGTTGAACTTTCTGTGACTGAGTGCTGTGACCATTCACAGCAACAACAAGTTACAACAACACAAACCAACAAATGATTCGTCTTTTCATACAAGTTAATTATTCTTTTGTTCTTTCTCACCTCACTTAACCCACTTCATATTTTCATATCACACTTTCTTCAGATTACAAAGGAGAGAGAGAGACCTCATTATTCTCACCGTTCAAAGTCAACGAGAATATTCAGGCCAATCCTACTTAATCCTTTCCAAACACCAATTGCGTTACTCAAACGTGTAAACTTTCACACCGTAGCCAAACGATTTCTTCTTTTTACCTCTATTTTCTCACTCTCTTTTGTTTTTTTGTTTTCAGAGGGCAAATATTTAAATTTCCAAGACAAATGACGGATGGGGGGCAACATTACCCCACATCAAAGCTTTTAATTGTCATATTTACTCTTTTGATTGTAACCTACTTAAGCCCCCCTATTCTGTGTCAGCTCGACTCTTTAACATTTTAGAAAGAGGTCAATTATTTTACACCTTCAGACCCAGCAGTTATTCAGCGTGTCCAAATAACCCTATTAATTGATCCATTATTCACGTGTCAATCTGCTAACAATTTACGGAGACAAATTCGTTTGATGTTGGACAAAATTCGTCCAGGATTAACGGAACACCAAATCTGAGAGCAGATCCCCAACACAACCTCAACTTAAAAATTTGAAATGTGAACACCTTTTTAACAGAAATAGTAAAATGGGTAGGATGACAACAAAATTTGCGAACGAAAGGTGCATTTCTTGAATTTATTTTTGTACGAGCTTGTGCTTACAGAAGCTTTCCACAATTGGTCAAACAGATTTTCTAAAATTGCCAAGTAATTACTCAAAAAGTAAGAGAAAAGAACAAACTGTTAGCAATCTGCTTATTATTATTATTACTATGTATTTGATAGAGCGCTCTACAAAAAATCACAGCGCTTTACAGAATCAAATACTTACACAATCAAAACAAAAAAGCCCTATGTAGGTACACATACATGTAAAAGTTAGAGAGCCTAGGTTTCGATCCTACCAGGATCTTTTTCAGAGGCTATAACTGAGTATTTCAATAAAAAATAAAATTTTCAATCAACAGAACATAGCCACGTCCTATTTATTTTTCCCTCTTTATTTTCTTTCTTCATTTTTCAATGAACAAAGCTTATACAGCGGGTCATTATTACAAATGAGAGTTCAGCTAAATCCGCAAACGATTTTCTTTTTTCCGGTCCGGCTTTCATAATTTGTATAGCACTAATATTATAAATGCAAATTTGATTCAAATTTAAAAACAAATTAAATAACTTCTTTTGTTATTTTGAATGAAAACTTGGTGAACCAGACCTACACCAATAAATAGGACAGGATTTAAGAACCAGCTCATCTTCCAGCTGGCATATTTAGCTTCTGCTGGGCACAGATCCAGGTAAAATCTAAAACTTGTTACATTTTGTTGTACATCCCATATCAAAACAGCAAGCATCATTCCTTTTTATATGTGAATGTGTCAAAAGTACTTGGCTATATTTTCAGACAAACCAAATGCAACATTCCTCCTTTCACTCTCCTACCCACCCACCGATAAGCTTCTAAGTCTTGAATAAGAACTTTTTTTCTTCCTAATTCACAAAGTTGAGAGAGAGAGAGAGAGAGAGAGGTTGGACAAGATATCAAAGGTATAAGGGGCTTCTGTGGTCAAAACATACCAGAAGACAACAATGGTAATATCCTATCCACAAAACAGGCTTAGGGGTTTTAGAGTCTTGTTTTGTTTGGAGTGAAACCTACGATGAGTGGTTTTATGAATAGAATGGGGAGGAGATGAAGCCAGTCAGATTGGGGTCTCTCTCACCCCTGGAGGGTAATCCTTACCACTCCAGGCTTTGGAGGAGGAAACAAGCCCACAATGAAGGGGAATCATAATAAAAAACGAAATTATCAGAAGGGGAAAGAAAGAGAAATCCGCAAATCTTCTTAGCCTTCTTTGTGTTGGCACCAGGAGTAGAGAGAGATTTGTGACAGAATTTTAGGGAGCTTGAAAGGACAAATAAAACACAAGGTATTCTGGTGATCAAAGGTTTCATTGCCTGCTTACCTTATAGAGAAGAACAAAGCCAATGCTGTTGTTATTAGATCTGTTGGAAATTCTCATGCTGCAAGGGATACAGGCAGATGTATGCTGTTTTCTTTCTTTCTTTTGTTGATGGTAGACAAATTTAAACTTGCTTGGTTCGTTCAATCTATGCTTGCCAAGGACAAGCTTTACGTGGAAGCAAGTAGTTTTCTTTTAAACACTAGACTTTGTATAGTCATATATATTATGTGTGTGTGTAATATAAATATAATTGAAATTGTAATGAGTTGGAAAATCCAGACCAGTGAATAAACTTCCAGCCTCCACCTGGATTCGAACCCAGGCCACTAGGCTATGGAATATGCTGATTGTTTGTCCAGAGGTTCGAAACCGGTATAGTCCTGGTGGAGAGTGGAAGTTTCTTCACTATTCTGGATTTTCCAACTCACAATTTCAGTTATATATATTCATTTGTTAATAGGTCAAAGAATTGACCCCACATTTTAGTAAAACAATCAATAAAACAAAATAACAATAACAAATTTATTCAAGTTTTTGCGAGTACTTTCCTGGAGTTTTTTACCCTTAGATCATATTATATCTAAATGAACACAGAAAAAAGATGACTGGCAAATTATAGCACAAATTTTGAAAAGCAACCAAAGAAATTTTGGGCTAGAGAGTGACTCAAACCATTGACCTGAGGATTATATTTTGCCCTAAATTGCTTTACCAACCAACTGAACTTTTCAGTCCTTTTTGAGTTGATGGTAATCCCATAGCAACTTCTTTAACTAAGGGATACAACAAACCAAAAACCATGGTACCTTGGATATGGTACAACAGGCTCTGTGAACACAAGGGATCATTTTTGTAAAATTTCTGCTGAATATTCTCATAAATTACAAGGAGTATTTACTACTTCAAACAGCTGGCTAATTTGGCTAGATGTCTCCTAAATAATAATTAATGGAAGAAACTGCTAGAATAAGGCTGGCCACACATAGCAACACACTTGTTGATGTCTGAGCATAAGTGACCATTATTGAACTTTCTAGCATATTTTGGGAATTGATAGGCCTTTTATAACTGATGATCTTCCACAAAGAATGAGATCTGGCTGATAAAAAGTAATTTTTTTTTTCTCTCTCTCAAAATACTCTGTTAAATTTATGTTGAATGAATAATAATCAATCTCGTATTTTTCTCCATGACCTCCAGTCTTATTCAGTCAGTCACATTACTGACAAATTCTGGATTTCAAGAACTTGGAACTAAATTCTTGGAACTAAATGAACAATTTATACCCAAATTCTTACAGTAAGTTGCCAGGGTAGCTAGGAGTCTCAATACTGCTGCTGATCATTGCAGTTGAGTGTACACACTGTACATGGCAGTAGCATGAGTCATTGTTTATTTCTATCACAGGGGGTTAAAACTGGTCCTAAATCATGGACCTTGTAAACAAAAAGTCTCACACCTCAAGGTTACCTCTACATAGATAACTTCTTCCTGTCATTGGCTGTGGTGTTTGGCAGGTATTAGGGAGGAGTTGTTGAGACTGTCAGGAGGAATTGAAACTAACATTAGCTCAAGAGCCTCTAATTGGACAGTTATGCATTTTTCAAACCCAACTGATAGGACATGTTGACAGAAATATGAAATTCAAATCAAAAGGCAGTCCAACTTGGAATTTATATGTAAACCACTTTTACATGTTTACTTGATCGCTACATGTATCGATACATGTGTCATAATTCATACTTTAAGTGTTTACACAACTTTGACTGTTTAAGTTCCTAAAAGGGCACTTTTTATCGTGACTATATAATTTTGTTAAAATGTACAAGATTGCAATGAATTACATAAATTGGATAAAACATATTTTCATCCAGATATCACAATTTCTGATACCAATCATGAAAGTCCACTAATACCGTTATCTTATTTTATCATTTCAGTTTTGATTTTAATCGATAAGCGCATATAGTATCACATTCTGTGATGATTAAATACAAAGCCAATTTCGTCTTTTTCTACAAAACAAGAAAAAACAAGAAATACCTCGATGAGATAACTTGAAAACATCTTTAATACCAAAACTGATACATGTCTCACATTGTTTCATTATAGTAAATTCTTCCTATTTTTCATTTTTCTCTCTGAATTACAGTAATTTTCTGACTTGCATTTTCAACCCATGTATATATAAACCAAATGTCAGTACTTATACTCCAAAGCTTAAGTTTACAATATTTCATAAATGGAAATATATATATACCAGGTATGCATTACAGCTGCAGTATTACATACAGTATTATTAACAACTTTGCCATTCTTGGGTAGACCTATCTAATGGATCAGCCTCCACAGAATAGACAATGGAAGGGGAGGGGGGGTGGGTAAATCACATGGCTAGGCACCATTTATGACCTAAAATAGTCCAGGATAACATTTGATACACAAGGCTTTTGTTTGGCAGGTAAAATATTTGACCTGGACATAACCACCCCATTCAACCCTCTAGAGGGTATCCCCAGGCAACTACTATATCAGTACTTATTGTCTACCATTTACAATTTGAATAAAAATCTGTGACACCAAGACTGGTGTAAAATCCCAGGTATTGTTAGATGGCAAGAATAACTGTGCAACTCTGACAGTATAATACAGAATATGTACGTCTGGCTATGTATTCACAATATAGTTAATATAGATCTATATAAATCAACTACTATATCAGTACTTATTGTCTACCATTTAGAATTTGAATAAAAATCTGTGACACCAAGACTGACCAGTGTAAAACTCGGGTATTGTTAGATGGCAAGAATAACTGCAACTCTGACGTAGTTTAATACAGCATATGCACGTACGGCTATGTATGCACAGTATATATAAATCAAGACTTCTCTAGATATCTACATAATTATAGAGGATTTGGGAGTTGAAAGCTAAAACCAAACTGCCTTTGAAATGTCACCAGAATTGACTTAATTTTAACAAAGGAAAACTAACTGAAAAATGCTATTTTTAACCAAATCTTGCCAAGATTGAAATTTGGAGCAAATTTGGGCATCCAAAAAATTCTTTGTTCTTTTCTCATTATTTATAATTTTTTTCTGATGTCAATGTTTTTTTTTGTACATAGGAAAGTGTTACATTGTTAAGTCCATGCCAGGATTTTTAATGAACTTCCTTTCACAGCTCATTAATAATTCATTAATAATTCATTTGTACATGTATTCTTTGTTTTCTCTTGTAAGAGTTGCGAGGAAACAAATAAATAAATGTAATGAAATGCAATTTATTCGAAACAATATGAGAGCATGATAAAAAAAAACATAAAAAAATACAAAATTGATGATTAATTTATAATTTTCCAAAATTGATTAAGCAATCATTAAATTGATCTTTAAGAAGTTCTATTCTAAAACTGAAGACAAACAAACAATACTGCAACAATCCGACATTAAAAGGTTGTGGAGTTATTGCAAATGTATTTAAGATGTTTACATTCGACCCCTTAACCTCATTAATATTCCTGAGTTCTGCCAAAAGCAAAAGGGCACATCTTCCTTACTATAATACATTCACTTTTAGCAAGTAATATGACAAATATCGATCACTCCATTGTTGAGTAATCTCGGACCCAAGCAAGTGTCACAGACACGCACGCACACACACAGCAAGTGTCACAGACAAACACACATAGGCCAACCTGACTGCATCTAGGCTCTCTTTGCTTCCAACAAGAAACCAAAAATTACTCAACAAGTAAATTCTCTCTCATACCGGTGTCTAAATTAATTAAATCTTATTTAGCATGTTTTTTATGACATGTTTTTTAACTCTATAGCAGTTTAACTCTGCTAACATGCTATCCTACCATCTGGTAGTCCCTATAGCCTACATCCTATGTTTGGAATATTCAATTACACGCCTTTCACATTGACTTCAGCATTATTTTATTCCCTCTCCTAATCCCTTCGGGGGTTTTGGCCTGGAAGTTCTCAGATCTTATTATATTTTACGATTCTGAATAACACATTGAGTTATGTCGTCTCATCTCTGGGGGCATAGTCCTATCATGTATTGATCAAAATAACTTCTTAACATGAAGATGAGTTTTGATGATAGCGAGAGAACCAGAATTGATCCCAAATGACAGAATCGTATTAAAGTAAGACCAGGCCTACAGTAGATGCTAATTATGACATCATATCTATTAATAGTCTATTAAAGGTACTGTAGACCTACACTTTCGGCAATATCAAGCTGTATTTTGTTTCATGAACTGACATACACACATGTTCCAAGCGAATTAGTCCATATGGGGAACAGACTGTAGCTATTTGTGGTTACAGTACACCCTATGCCTATATGGTAAAGGTCTAATTACATATTGCCTTACATCACACAGTGTCAGCTACAGTGTGTTCCACACATATCCTGATTTTTCAGTGTCACAAAATTTGTTACATTTTCGTCTCAAAAAGGTAACCTTCTTAAAATATGCAAAAATTGTACTGTATATTGATAGATAAATAGATAGATAGATAGATAGATCTACATGCCCCTTTTGCAAGGAATGAAAAAGTCTTACTTGGCGATATTGCTCATTTGCATATTACCATTAACCCTGTTCTATATTATACAGTTCACCTCCGGCACTTTTTTGTTTTTATTATTATAGGCTGGATAAATCATAAATATTCAAATGAGGCCATTGCTACAGTTCTCCTATTTTTTGTTTACATGTAGGTGAGCTGAGATTATAATCAAATCTTCTTGTTTCCTTCATATATTCTATCAATACACAGGGCCTACAATTTACATTTCAAACAGAAATAATATCACAAAACAAATCTCAACATCTTGCCAGGCTGACTTTACACTTTGCTTGGATTTTTGCACCCTTTTTCTTCAAATTTGCAAGAACTTAAACCCAAATTTGAATATTAAATCAAGATTCTTATCTTGTCAGAGCTTACACCTTTCTTAGTGAGCAGAACTTGTCGGGATGATCAATACATAGATCTGCAAGACAACAAATAACGCCTCTGATTTTACTTTTCATCCACCGAGGTGGCAAATGGACTCTCACAATTTTGATTTATCACGTAATAAACTCCTCTATATAAATATTGGCCCTGCTAAAGAGCCCAGTTCCCTGGATGCTCCCCACAATCTGATTAACAGCTTTGAAATGCCACGCAGTGTTGAACAAACTTTTCCGCTTCTGTGGCCTTGTCTGTGCTAATCTACTATATATACCCGTCTGGGATTTTCTTTTCAAATCAGATTATAACCTAACCCCCACTAGGAATTTATCTCCCCATGCAACTATAGACGACTTAAAATTCAGATGAACTTATTTGGAGAGGGGAGGGGGGGGGGGGGGAGAGGCAAGATTTTAAGGTCCACTTCAATCTGTTTAAATCCCTATTATGGCAACAGCAATAACTAATGGATCTTGGATACAATGGGATTTTAGATTGATGAGATTTCTCCAAACTGCATTAAAGCAATTACATCTAAGCCTCTGACAAAAATCTGTTTCCACCTTGATGGGTAGAGGGGGTATATTTTAGGTGGGTGGGTACTTTTAGAGGGGGTGGGTACCCACCTGATAGTTGGGTAATTACTACTCATTAAAGGATTCTGAAAATCCTGATACACTGGAGACAAATGTTACATAATTTTCCCCTTCCCCCTTTTGTACCATGAGATTAATTTTTTTAAAGGCAGCAACAATCTTAAAATAGCAGGACTTCCTGTAGAACGGTTGATGAAATTATGTATGACTCTTCATAAATTTATGGACAAACTTTGTCACTCTGGACACTTTCCCATGATATGTTACTGTCACAAAAAAGAGTACAATAGAAATTTGGGACAGGAACAAAATTTTAATTTAAATATAGCGACTTTGATTGTTTAATGTGTTTGTTTTTTATGTAATGTTGTAGATTATTGTTTCTTTTGTGGTTCTTATATATTTTTATTGTTAATTACATATTTATTGATATATTTTTTGTTCTTAAATGTTGTCAATTTCAGGTAGAAACTTGCAAAAATTATGTATGAGTGAACCAGGCACTTCAGCCTTCTTAGTTTTCACTTTGCACAAATCTTTTTCAAATATTAAAATTGAAGACTTCAAAAAGTCTTAATATATATTGTAACTGGCTTACTGTACAATATCCAACATCAAGGAACCCCTATTGTTTTGAAGATAGGTCAACTCCTTCTGTTTAATAGCCCCCCTTTGGGATGTCTTTATACTCCATAAATATTCAACCTGATAAGCAAAAGTTCTTGATCACAATAGGGTGACCATGGAAATTTGACCATATGTAGGCTTTTATAGCCTACCACAATACCCTTGATATGGATTTTAATTGCACCATTTACAAGGTATCACAAACAACAGAAACCAACAGACATAACTTTGCTCTGTTTACAAATGTAGAGTAAAGCAGAAGGGAGAAACTTCTGATGAATTTATGGCTTCAGGAAAGCAGGTAAGAAAAAAAATACAGCATTTTGTTGAATGATTTATGAGACAGGACAAATCAATTGTTTCAGTTCAAGAGGGATTTTGAGGTAATTAACTTTGTCCAACTCAATTATCCCTTGTGGTGAGTTCTGTAAATATGTAGGACAATACCACTTACATCAGGGACATTATTGATGACATATATTGCCTCTGGCAAGAAGTACTAGCTTAGTTCAAACATAGTGTATTCACAATTGACTACATTGCAAGCATACAAAGCAAGTTCTGTAGTCTTTGTACAGAGATCTCTGAAGGGAAGAGGCATTCAGTTATTCCACTGCAGTTTTTTACCAGTCATATCATTTAGGTATTGTATAAATGAGGAATGTTTTGCTAATCAGATTATTAATGTACTGCCCTCTGTTACCATGTTCTTTCAGAATTTGAAACCAAAATGTTGCATATTTTCCCCCTCCCTAATAAAATACACAGTGTCTATTCCAACCCCATCTATCTACCTCCCACCTCTACCCTATCAAGTACTCTCTAAGCCCTTGGACCCCTCTGGATCCTACTCCTGATCCACTCCACTCTTGCCCCCCTCCCCATAACCATCAACACCCTCCTAACCAACTATCCCCTCATAACTATCCCCCCACCCCACCCCCACCCACAAACACATATTATTTGTTCAAACACATTCCTGGATAATTACACCACTGGCAAACTGAATCAACTGTAAATGTCAGGTAAATGATTGAATGCAAGTCATCACCGCTTCAGCCAACATGACTGATAACAACCCTTCTATTCCTTATCTATCAGGACTTTTAATTCATCCATAAATCTACCAGAATGCAAAAATGTGGTTGATCTCCAATTCATCGCCTTCATTTTTAATGACACATAATTGATGTCATTCTTATATGGGGGGGGGGGGGAGGCCAGGCCCTATAGACACACACAAAAAAAGGCCTAAAAAAAATCAGAACTGATAACATGCCAATTAGAGCCTAAGATTTATTTAGAAGCTGTTGACATTCCTCTTGTGGAAAAAAATGTGGGGTTATCTTGTCGTCTGGTCATGTGACAGAGCCAGGCCACTATCCAGCTCTTCCAAACCAGCACATTTCTGATAAAGAATGTCTGGCAGGTCAGTTATTACTAGACTGGGTAACTTCACAGTCATTCCACCTCTTGATACCTAAAGAGTCATCTTAGAGCGCTCTTGAAATTCCACAGACTGGGACTAAATAAATTGTTAGAACAGACCCGCTAACAATGGAAAACAATTTAAGCTTCAGACATCATTGGACAGAGGGACGTCCATTAGCAAATTCATGAACCAACTTGTGATTTTTTTTTTCTTTGCTTTCCACTTTCTGTTTTGCAATAATCAAGGATGTTCTAAGTTATTAGGTTTTCTGGGTCTTTTTTGTGGTAATTTCGGTAAAGAAATCGAGAGTATAAGGCCATCTTCTTGGTCGAATCTCACAGAGTAAAAATCCCTGACATGTTCAGTAGTAATACAGTACACTATTGACAAAGATCACATATTGGTAATAAAAATTTTCAAAAACATGTTTGCTCCATAGCCTTGCAAGTTGCACGTTTTCGGTACTCTTCGATTCTCTTCAAACAAAGAAATAAATAAAAATAAACGAAGATTCCCTAAGGGGCCCTATAGAGGAGTTATGAAACTATATATATTCTCTATTGTAACATTATAAGGCAGACAATTATCTTTTGTTTTTCTCTCGTTTTTGAAGAAAGAATTAATAAATTCTTTAACCTTGCAGCACAACGAATCACCCTGCTGCCTGCCCTTTGACATTTTGAGTATATTGGAAAATACTATATTCAGAACTCTACAAACTGAATTCCTTTCCGATTTTTCCAGTTAGTTAAATCCCCTTTTATCTGGAGTAGCTGTAACAAAACAAACACTACAGTACAATAACATGTATACACAATTCACAGATTTTTGATATCGGTGTTCATTACCTCGACATCAAAACATCAAGACAATATTTCTGTTTTCACCAGGTAGCCCGGACAAAGCGACTCGGTTTCACACCACACCTCGCTGGTCTCAGGTGATAATGCAATTGGCGACTACCTCGGCGGCAAACCTACCCACAATGCACTGCTGTGTCCTTTTGTGTCATATTCTCATTCAAGGTGAGTATAAAACTACCAAATTGTTAACGCTTGAGACTTATGAAAATATTGATTTCGCAGGTTTTTATGAGGTTATATCAAAGGAAATAGATAACAACATATGAAACTTCAAATAGGTGGTGATTATTGAACTGACTGTGTGTAGAGAGGCAGTTGCACTTTTGTTAGTATAGTATAGATTTAACACACGGATGAATCTAACACTGGCGAGAATGACATTAATACTGCATGGATTACACACAGATGAATCTAACAATAGCAAGAATTAGAGTAATACCACATACTTTATGGCAGTTTGAATGTTTGGTATAGCTTTCACACATGAATGTTTAAGTAAATGACATATCTACTGTCAATAAGTAGACTGGCTACACAGAAAGACTAGTTTTATATATATTTTTTTCTATGTTTTTTATTAAATTATATACTAAAATAAAATGCATATTTCAACTTTCCAGTATTCCAACTTTCAATCTCATTCTGTATGCACCTTCTATTAACTCACTCTGCTTGCAGATATTTTCTGATCACCAAGGAATTAAATTAAATGGGTATGGCATAATAATGTGTTAGGCTACAGAGAACCTATATACTATTATTATCATCCTATTCTCACTCCCTAACCTAACATAAACTTGAACAATTGAGTCTAAACTTATCACACGAGACAATCTCTATAAATTTACAAATTTATGAATGTATCCAGTCTCCATCACTTCCTAACGCATGACAATAACATTCCTGTTTAAAATCTGTCAGCCTACATTGTCATCCTATCCCAACACAGACAGAACAACTTGACCGTACTTCTTCCTTCATCTCAGAGGAAAACAAAACACATGATCAGAGAGGGTAGAAGAACCTTTATGAACTTAAATCATGCCAGTGCCACCTCAAACTTTTTAATTGAGTTCTCATGTTTCTGGTTGTTTGTTTAATCGGTTCATATTTCACTGGAGTCGTTGACCTTTGACATGTTTTTTTCCCTTTATACCCAGGTGTCTGTCCACATGACACATCTGGCTATCTATCTGAGCAGCATAGTCAGTTTTGGTTGGTCGCTGTGGCAACTATTCCAACTATTCTCTCCACCCAGGACATGTATCCTCTGTCACTGTTAATGACCTCCGCAGACAAAAGAAGAAAATAAAAACCCACTAACTAGCTCGTCATCCCGGGCATTTGCTTAATGTCACACTCGGTTAGGTTCTGAGGATACACCACCACAAGGAGATAGAGTGTCCGAGATCGTTTTAACAAGATAACAAGGAACTCATTTTAACGATGTCAAAGAAAGTATACAGATGTGACCTTTGAACTGTATTCAAATGTCAAAACAGTTTTCAAAAAGTTAAAATGTTGCTGCACCATGAAAAGTCAAGACTATTAAAAGTCTATTACACCATCTAGATTGAGAGTTATTGAAAAATTATTGAAGATTAATTAATTGATTATTAACGAGAAAACAAGGAACTCATTTTAACGATGTCAAGGAAGTATACAGATGTGACCTTTGAACTGTATTCAAATATAATTTATCACTTAAACACTTTAATAAGCCACATATATATATGTAGTACTACTATAAGAGTAAAAACGGATATTTCTTCTAATTTTTTAACATTTAATTAAATGGTTTGAAATGAGACTTTTTAACTAACTAATGGCATTATTGTGGAATTAATTATTCTTATAGCAACGAATAATTTATCCTAATCGATTCAGAGGGCTCTTTTGAAATCTTCCCTTCTGTGGAATTTATTGTTCTTATAGCAACGAATAATTTATCCTCATCAATTCAGAGGGCTTTTTTGAAACCTTCCCTTCTAAAGTATATAAATTCGCAGACTTTAACCAATTTAACAATGGCAGTATTAGTTCCAGACTGTCCATGCAGAGACCAAGTATGTAATTCATGGACAACATTTCCGAACAGCTTGATTTGGTGCAACTGTCCGTCGTCCTTGATACCATTACATTTCAAGGCAACTGGAGCCCATCTATCTAACGACTGGATGCGTCATACTAACAAAAGGAACCGCATTCTGTAATTGGCCACCCGCCAGCGACCATCGTATACCAGAATCAACAGTAGGAAGAAAAAAAACTCGCCCGTGACATCACAGATGTCAGTACTCATTTGGAAATGCCACTGATATATCAAAGACCACTTATAACCTGTTTCCCATCATTAAAACCCAAACAAAACTTGATTCTCAACATTCTTCAACTTCTTTTCTTTTCTTTAAATATCAAATTTTATGTCATTATTCTTTGTTACAATTTCTTTCCTTTGGTAGTGGTTGACTATAAAAGAAATTTTTAAAAACTCGACATTAATTATTAGTGCTTGCATAGGTCGGGACAAAGGCAATCTAGATCAATGTAAACACTTTTTGACAATATTCGACAAATTTGGGGATCAATATTTTATCGCAGACCTTAAAAGAATCGCCGATACGATATATATATTTATATTGTTGGTTCGAGAATTCAGGCCATCTTCATGTTTATTTTTAGATCATTAACATGCAAAACACCCTTGACAAACTTTCACAAGTTGTATGGATCGAATTAAACGACTGAATTAATAATATATGTCAACGATAGCACATATCTTCTTTTTTAAGAGCCTTCAAATTTATAACAGTTTCATTCATAGATCAAAATCAAACTGCTGAATGTGGCATCCTGACCTACAGTAGGTTACTTGTCAGAGTAGTGACAAACTGTCTTATTCACTGACAGGGATACAGGGAGAACAATATAGGAGCTTAAACTATTGAAAGGCTGTCAAAACAAACCCTTTGTTATATCATTGACTTGTACAATAGGTCATTGTTTCCATCTCTGAAAGATTACAAAAGAAAACAATTGATTTTGACAATTAGGAGGGCTATAAAAAAAAAAATAAGTCAATTCCAGCAGTGACAAACGACAAGATCGCCAGCAACCGATCCAGAGTTAAATCTTGCAATTAATCATATCTGCGACAAAAGGTGGAAAAAAAGTGGACTTAAATTCAAGGGTGAAAGTTAATTCCTTTCAACAAAGGAGAAAATCCTGAGTAATGACCTCTCTTTTGACCTAATTACAGAATTTAACAAAGAGTCAAGGATTAAAGAGTCAATAACGTCTCATGCATTTGGTCATTTTATATGGCGTCGTCAAATCCATCGTAAAACCAGCAAGCAGTTGCAAGGCATCTACCGAGCAATTCTACGGATTAAAACTACAAATTGCAGTGAATTCAAAACCCAAGTTTTGCCCTATATCCTCAGTAGTACCTTGGACGAAATTACACAACTTATAGTTCAGGCAATAGTACTTTACTGATCCGTCTGTGAAGTTTACTAACAAGACTTGCACTTTATAGGGAAAAGTAGGACACAGCCGTACACTGGAGAATGATGCAAATAAAAGGATTGCTCGATTCATTGTACTACACATTACGACGTCAAGAGAGTCAAGACATTTTCCGCACACATTTCCTCCAGAAACATTTATCGATTTCCAGATTTCTTGAGATTCCCAGCATCCGAGTTTCTTATTCTTTTCAACAATTCGGAACCCCGCAGCGCTTAGCGATCAAACGACAACACAGCTTGCAATCATGCAGGCAAACATCCTCCTGATTCCCCTTTTTTTTTTCTTTTTTTTTTTAGTCCTTTCTTGTTTTTTTGTTAAATGATGACAAAAAATTCCTCAGCCAACCCCCCAAAGTGAATGTGATAACTAAATAGAGGGCATCGCCCCCATGGATCTTACAATTGAGTTCCAGTAAACTAAAAACATGTTCCCAGTGTTCTCCCAATGGGCCACCTCAAGAGTAACTACACTCATTTGTAAAGTCTTCAAATATATAGGCCTCGCTCTATCTCTCTCCTCGATTCACCACCACCGCCACGGTTAAAAATAAAAAGTCTTGATTTTTGCTATTCAAATCTAATCCCGGTGACATTTAATCAGTTTTGTGGATTCTCCGAGACTACAGGTGTACATTCGATGACAGAGGTAATATTGTAATTATAGGGGCTAAAAACGGAAACCTGTAGTACTACAGGAAGTTGTTAACACCCAAACATGGGATTTGGTAGATAAGCTGAGGGCTTTCCGCTACAGACCTCAGAGTCAATAGAAGCCGGGCATTGAAACAATCTGATAGGATTCAAACATAATTGCCGTTGGGCTAGATAGAGAGATGTTGAAAACATTTACAGGGTGGCATAGTTACCACCAATCTGACATTTAACTGAGAAACAAAAGGGAGGGGGGGGTGTGCATTGTACCATAAATACCAGTAAACTGGGGGTGGGGACTGAGGGTGGTGACTGAGGGTGTGAGACTGAGGGTGGGGAACAAGGGTGGGAGTGAAGAATGGGTGAAAGGAGGAGGTAAAGACTGAATAGTTAAGACACATACATGCAAGAGCGAAGATTGAAGCAAAGTCTAAGTAAACATACGTTAATTGTTAAGTTAAGTTGCATGCAGCACGATAGTATGAATAATTCATAACATTGAGCAAAGTCTACATTAGACGTCAAATTGTTATTAAGGATACCTGTGCCCGCATGTAGGTGAGTTCTTTAGCTCGAGGGAGTTTTTTCTTTCCTTTCTTGGGGTGGAACAGTGGGAGGGGGGGTGGCAGGAATCTCAGTCCATGACGAAACTGAATATGCAGCCTGTAATTCTGAATTACACTCTGAACATAATTTAATGAACAAAATAAACTAGGCAAAAAAAAAGATTTCACAAAATTCTTTTATTACCATGCATCCCTCACCAATATGGTATGTGTTAGTTTTTCAGTAAGGTTGTATAGTCAAACTTGAGCCTCTTTGTATCTCAACCAAATTCCTGGGCCTCATAAGGCTATTGCAAATGTTGAAAGCATATGCATGCATGGGACATTACTAAAATTACTCAATAAACAGTTTCTGACTTTCTCCTGATCTTGAAAAAAAAATGGTGAGAGCAGGCAAAAACACAAGTTCTCTCTCTCTTCAAACTGAATTAAACCCAAATGTGATATAACATCCTTGCTTTATTTTTTTTGAACAATTGAAATAATGATACCTAAAAACCCTGCTATCTTTTAATAAAAATTTCTCTCCAAAGTGAGAGGATGCATCGGACATTCCTTCTATTGTTTATCTACCACAAGACAGTTACCAGAGGGCTCCCTATACTATATATCTTATAGCACAAGATATATATCTACAGTACTGTATCTCTCTCTCTCTCAGAGATGGGCATTCTATACCGAACGAGGGTTCCATTAATCAGAACTGGGCTGTACAATAGACTCTAAAGGTGTGGATCACTGAGCTCCTGATATTGCCCAACATTAAATTTTGATCCATTCTTCACCTGTCCTTGTCTATTGTTCCTCGTGCCTATCAGGATCAACTAATGCACCCCTGTTTACCCTAAGTGCTGATGGATTCCCCATCGATTTTTAAGCACCGAAGAAGAAGCTTTACTTTCCTTTCAGAGAGAGCAGTGACTGTGCCTTGCTTCTCTTCTAAAGCCCTGCTCGCTGGTGCAGAACTCATCACAGAGAGAAGACTGAAGAGAGAGGTGTTTTCAAAATGCTTTTCTTTCCCAAATCTGCTTAAGGGATCTGGCAACAAATACTGGACTGATAAATCCGTCCACAGACAAAAGTTTTATTGTAACTTTACGATGGAGTTCTCTCCTCCGTTTCCCTTCATCCTATAGTCTAGGATTTTTTTTCTTTTCTTTTTCACAAAAGGATGGATTCTTTACAGTCTAGTGAAACAGCATAAAATGATTTTAGCTAATGCTATTGTTGTCCCCCTCTATAAGCAGATTTCAAATCATGAATGGCTACAATAGATGAATGGAAATTGTTTGGTAAACAAGAGATTATACAGTTAAGGTATTCAAGAATTTCATGGAGTGGATTATAAGCTGTAGTTCACTTTGACAGAAGATGACCGTTACTGTGGTATGCCATCTGGTTAGGATGACAGGGCCTGAACGACGATGAGTCATCGAGAGAATACGATAATCATCAAATCTGGACCCTCATCACCCTCCTGGAACCCCTCTGACAGTGGTAAGGTTCTTAGATACATCAGGTATGAAACTAGTGGACTGTATATTAGGAATGGTAGACTATGCGAAATACACATTAAATTTGTCTCTCTACCTATAGCGCCCCCTGAATCTACTCTCCCTTTTAACCCTTCCTCCATCCTCTTTTACCCACCCCGGATCCATTCTCCCGCTCCCTCTTGCATCTCCCACCCTTTCCTCCCACCCGGCCTCCATCTTCTTCTCAAATGCGAAATTACAAACTTGATACGGAATGAAGAACAGTCGATGAACCGAACCGGATCAAACACAATCATTTCTTTATCCAGGGAGATATGGGAGGGATAAGTAAATTCATAATTATATGAACCAATCAGATTTCCTCCGGGTTTCATAGATCCTAAAGCTCTCGGGCTATTTGGGATAGCCAGATATGATGGAATGTGGGCATTAGAGTGAATATTAAAGAAAAGTTTAATCATGGTAAAAGCTCTAATTGAATTTTCACATCTACTTCAAAAGCCAGATACACGTAATTTTCTACCACATCTATGATCGGTTTAATATTGGTTCAAAAACGCCTTGGGAAATTTGTACAATCCTCATGGAAAATGAATCAGTGGATGGACCTGGGGGGGGTAGGGGGGGAGGTCACATGAGACAAATTAAAGAAGATACGACCTAGAAACTGAAAGGGATTGCAGGATTTACACCACCGATACAAATTCCACCTTTTCCCTTTTAGCATATAGTACACTAAGCTAGGAAAATACTAATTTTGATTGGAAACCTAATTTAGTCTAAACCTGCCTCAGCAGGTCAATTCACTTTCCTAAAAGCTATTATATATCCATATATTTGCAGTACTTTTCCCATTAATAAGGGATCCATAGTTTTCATATATTCTCTCTCTCTATCTCTGTTATATAAAAATAAAAACATTCTGGTTTTGATTTGCATTGCAACTCTCAAAATTGCACTGTTCAAACACTAACATGGTTGCAGATGACATTTCGATTGTGTGCTAAATACACCATCTCAGCTGTTTGTTACTATAGTAATCATGGAGTGCCAAATGGGTCATAACACTGTGAAAGGTTACTGGCCTCAAATATGCTAGAATTAGGGTCAGATAATGGTCATCCATGATCAAATTTAAACAAAGATACATTCTTACTGCCACTTCTAAGCAAACAAAGGTATAGCCACGCTGAGACATTTAATTATAGAGCTATTTTAACATTGTCCTGAATGTCTGTGAGATAGTAGAAGAATCAGACCTCTTAGGAAAGATCCTTTTAATTTCACTTTTAGCAACTTTTTAACAATTTGTCAAAATTTTGGTCCAACTAATACTGACAACCTTTAATACTCCGCCATCCATCAGATATTACTGTTGCATTTAAAAAAAAATTAAATAAACGTCCGATTGTCTGTCCGTTCACTGGTGTCGCTGTCATGAGACACGACCATCGAACCACACTCACTTTTAGGGTGAGCGCCCCAAACAAACGCAGCTGAGCAAAGATTTAGACTTCTGTTCCGAGTGTTTAGTTCTGAGACTAGACATTAGAGTTTAGGCCATTGACTGCAGGCATCCAGGGGTGATTCGGATATTCACTACACCGAAATGGACACAGTAAAAGCTTTTCATGAAAGTCTTAACCTTATCCAAACCTAGAATGACATCAAATCCCAGCGTATTGCAATCCATCTGACAGAGTTTGGGACTACAGAGACAAGGGTAAGATATCTACTCAGTTGCGGCTTGCCAATTGGAAGTAATTTTCATCTGTGTAGGGTGCCATTAGCTCTGTGGTTAGACTTACATACACATTTCAGTAAACTCGACAGGACATTAAAAACCGTGAGAGTTATATTATAAAGTCAAATTCGGGCTTGTGGTCCAGTCTCCAGACTGAAGGGTACTTTTTTTTTGTACGGTTAAAACAAATCCACAAGTTTTTAACCCAATTCTATGTTGGATAGAGTTTCCTCTATCAAAGGTGCTCTTTGAAGAGCTGGGGTTCCGTTTCAGAGAAACTGTTCCTAAATTTAGCATTTTGTGGGCAGGTAAAGTAACTTGGTGACACCATTTATGAATTAAGTATAACAAAAAAAGTATTGTTGTTAAGAACTATTAATATTTAACAAAAGTGAAAGGAAAAAAAGAATTCTGTGTTCTTTCATGATGCACAATGTTATAACTGTATGCTAATGAAATTCTGTCCTTCATTTCTTACTGTATGCGTCACTACTATTAGTAATAATAATTGTGGAAACTTTATTTATGAATTAGCATGAATGGCTCAGTAATGAAGGAGTTGTGTCAAAAAACTTGTTTTTGGCCTCGGTAATTCTCGATACAAGATGCTTTCATAACTAAAATTTCTACGTTTTAAGGGTTATATATTTAAGACTCATTTCTTTAAATTAGTTCAGCTTCTTCTTGTTTCTGATTTGGCGCTATATATATTTATCCACTGAATTATTATTATTATTATTGTTTATTATAACACCAAAAACTTCTTTAAAATAATGAACCACAGTCTGACAGGGACACCAAACAACTGTCACAAAAATTATAAAACTTGTGGGGAGACAGGTAAGCGGGGAACGAAGTAAATTTAGATACCTTAACTTTAGGAGAGACCCAAGAAATGCACAAAATAAACTGAAGGCATAATAAGTGTGCAGTAGTACACTGTGTATACTCCTACTAGAACAGTATATAAGTACTATCTACAGTACTTTGATCAAAACACACAGTACAAGTTAACACACACATGTATGTCAATTTTCACAAACTGTGCAGACTGCTGATTTCCCTAGCAACCACTGAAAATAAGAGGGAAGACCTATTTTTCTGCTCTGTTTACTCCCTGAGATCTAGCGCCTTTGGTTTTAGTAACTATGTAGTACTATGTCAGCGCATGCAGAAGAAGTCCTCACTCTGTGCCCTAAATATGGAGAAATTCCCCAAAGAGAATCAGCCGTGGAAGGAGTGAGTGTTTAAATAATAAGTCTCATGGCAGGCCGAATACGACGACGATCAAAGAAAAACATCGGAGCAGCGATATTACGGACATCAGAAAGTGTGTCACCTGCAATTATAGACAATTGTGGTGATTTATTCGTAGGCTCGATGAATGAATTATGAATGAAATGTCTTCCAACGGAGTTTCTTTGAGACGGAAAGCGTCACAGGCAAAATAAAATAGCAACAGACTGACTTTTGTTGTAGCTTGTAATATTTTTATTTTTTATATTTTTTATTTGTTGTATTTTTTCAAATTAAAGTTCCTCAATGTTGCCCTCTTCCAATTGTCGAGGTTGTAGCTATTCAAACTCTTTGACTTTCTGACCTAATTAGTAGTAATTAATTAGTGCTTTTAAAACTCTTTACCTCAAATCAAAGTCTCATTTTCTAATGTATACTACCTCTTCCAACTTTCTGCCAAAATCCCCCATCACCCCAACTACTCCCTATTTCCTATTACCCACCTACTTCCTATAACCCCTACTTCCTATTACCCACCCACCCCATCCCACATCACATTCCTTCACCTCCTCCTCCACTCCTCATACAACAATCCAACTAAAATATCTGTCTGTCCTCTAACAAATTCCAAACTTTCCAACATATATACTCAACTTTTTTCCATTCAGTTCATCCCCTGGAACATGAATCCAATAAAGGAAACATTTTACAAATAAATTACACACTCTATGTGAGGCTGTTATTGTCATTAATTTAATATATTACAAGAAAGGGGGGAAAAAATGGATTTATCTTATTCCACAAGATTGTGATGAAAGTGCCAGAACATTTTGCAGGGATGAGAGGCGCAGCCAGGAGGGAGGATTTAAAATAGGTCAACGGCTCTTAAACAGAAGCCCTCTTTAAAGCAGTATGGATCATCATGGATCTAAATCACTAAATTAATTCTACCGAGCATATAATTCTACCGAAATCTGGCCGTAATCGAGAAAATTAAGCACGACTCACACCTGGCACGTCGCAATCAAAGATCTGGTGATTATTAGATAGTGATCATTTAATAACACCATCTTATTCTTTACTGAAGAAAGACAAACTTTAACAAATTTCTTCCTTTCTGATGAATATGTCACCCACATACTTGACTAATGCCTCGCCAAATACACATAATTTGACAAACGCATCACCAATCACACTTTGCTACAACTCATGAATATTCAACGTTATAGCTACTTTACATGCAAGCTCAGAGAAGGGCTATCAATTATTAAATACCAAAAAGGAAATCCCTGCTAAAATATTCCCATATTCTTCCTCTTGAGCTACAGTACCACCAACCAAAACCATCCCAGGCATGACTATCTACCTCAATCTTTAAAAACAAATTTATAGGTTCAATCTTTTTGAATTATGTTTTGCCCCTTGTATGTCACTGCACCATTATTGAACCTTACTGTTTATAATTTTACCCTTCAAAACGATGATAAGGAGCAAAATATTTCCTAAATGGATCTTCAAATATTTGAAAACTAGCTGAGATCAATAAACCCACCTTCTTGAACTACTTCTTTAACCTTTAGGTAAAAGAGAAAATATTATGAGAGGATCAGTGGTTTAGGGCATGGTGGTCTCCTTAATAGATTGCTGAGATTCTAGGTGTGATGACAGAGTAAGATCAGAAAGGGATTAGAGTCAAGTGCTGCAAGGCCTGTGATGTCATCGCTGCGATGTCAACAAACTGCTGTTCGGGTGCTTGCAAGAACTCGCAGTAGCTCCATATAGTCTCATGTACTAATATATCCGTTCTTAGAAGATCTTTACAAGAAGGTAAAGAGTATTGCCAGGGAGGTTTTGACAATTGTTGAAGTTGGATACTGTAGTCTCCAGAAACATTCTGGGGAAGGGGGCGGGTGAAGGTGTCTTAACTAGCATTCCTTGAAGACCATGATAACAAGAAGGGTAAATAATATCCTCCGATAGGGAAGTTTGACAAGTGTTGGAGTTGGACACTGTAAAATCTCCACAAATGTTCTGGGTGTTTGTGTATTAACGAGCCACCATTTTCACCACTTTCCGCTCTTTTATATCAATTATCCAATCTTTAATAATTAACAAAACATACCAGAAAGCTAATAGTCTGTGAAACACTGCAATTTAACCTGACATGTACTCAAAAGGTCTTTGCACAACAATAACAAAGCAAATGCTATAGCTATCTTTAAATTGTCGCAATCGGTTTACTCAATGGGCAAAAAAAACCAACACTTACTTAATAATACCATTGATTTCTTCAAATATTTGACACCATTTTTTTTTTTAAATTTTGATTTGGGCCATATGCAATATATCTATATAAATACTGTTAACACTGAAGAATTATTGAGGGTGCAGCTTTGTAACCTTGATGGACAAAAGTCACAAACACTGTAACTCGAACAATGATGATTGATGTTAAATTGTGTTCTTCACAAAACAGATGGACTGCAAGTACGGTGATATCACTACAGACAAGGCAGAATAAACTTTTACACACACATATGTATTGGGGTATACAAACATTCAAATACATATGATCAAATGATAAAATGTTTCTGCAAGGAATCAAAAATGGGACTTTTCCCCTTTTACAATGCCCACCTGTTTATCCTTTCCTCTTTCCAACTCCCTTCCCCTCCCCTATCGACACTCCCCTCTCTCCCCTTCCCTCTCTCCCCTGCCAGAATGTGGTAGACTAACCTTTCCATGCATGGTCCGTTTTTACCCTGCCTGATCTTATTAGCTACTACTCCTGTGAACTGTTAGGTATTATTATTTATTGTGCAGTATAATGAGAATATAGTATATAGTTATATCTTAGCCAGCTTTTACCAGGCCAAGACTTGCCAACCTAAATTTTACACCCTTTTTCCATTCTAAGAAGAAATTAGTTTTGGAATTATTACAAAATAACTATACAACACTGCAGGCAAATGTCAGTGAACCTTGCTGAGGGCACCTCCCCCCCCCCCCTTTCTAGTTCAATGGCAAAACAGTATCTAAAATGGACAGTTTATTTCATAAACTATGCATGCTTTCACAAGGTGGGAAACCAGTCATCAATGCAGGCCTAAATAATATGCAATGAATGGGCATAATAACAGTTATCTTCTGCCTGATTACCCACGAAAGTACAATGGCAACTCATAAAACCTTTTGTTTCTTTCCGAAGCCCCCGAGGTGCATTCCTGTGCATTATTATTGCCTCTGCCTGAATACCCAAAAACTGATTCGCTGAATGAGGTTGCCAAATGCTATCACCATCCTTGTTTTCTCAACCCAAGGTTGTGTTTAATCAGTCACCTTATAATCCCCTACCCCCTGCTATTACCAGGCAGTGAGCTAAAGTGATAGTCAAGAGGGGAAGGACCATATTTTGAGTGGTATTTTAAAAGAAGTTTACCATATACCTACTGCAATTGTGGTAAGTCAGGGTAGGAAATTGACAGACCTTGGGACGATTTCTTTGACTGTTTCGAAATGGCGACATTAGCCCGAAAAGAGCGAAGAACCATGAAATTGTGAAGAGTTTTGAAACCATTTGAACTTGAAAACACGAGGTCAAAAACAGGATCGACGGAAGGTAAATATTAAATAAGTATATTTTCAGCGATGCAGCCAATTCACAAAATATGAAACTCCCTTGTATTAAATAAATAGCCTTGATGTCTGTACTTTCAATTGGAAATGATCAAAACAATATATAAATATTTGTGATTTTTTTAATTTGAGGGCAATTTCACGCTTATTTTTCTTTTCTTTTCTATTTTTTATCCCAGTGTTGAAAAGAAAAGAATTAAAATTCGGTTTCACAGAGGATTGAGGAAATGTTTTATCGATACTAAAAGTTGGCGATGACATTGAG
Source organism: Apostichopus japonicus (assembly GCF_037975245.1). NCBI lineage: Eukaryota > Metazoa > Echinodermata > Holothuroidea > Aspidochirotida > Stichopodidae > Apostichopus > Apostichopus japonicus. The sequence continues at coordinate 6,433,792 of NC_092576.1, read as the reverse complement.
TCCCACTATCTGATACTTTAAACAACCGAAACGGATAGGAACAGGAAATCTCACAAAGGCTATAAAACTGAATAACATCCTGAAATCTTGTATATTTTTGACTGATTAAGGGCACCGATAGTTTTTCCTTTTGAAGACACAAAAAGTTCTGTCACCCTCTTATCAATCCGTAGTCGGCCACTCTTTCAAGTTCAGAGCTACTGGGTGAAGTCGCTAAAAGTTGAGTCAAGTATAAATCTCATTTTCCAATGAAAAATGAAAACAGTTTCAAAATGAATTCAAATCAACTCTTCAATACCAGCTGTATTAAAAAAATTAAAAATTAAAAAAAAAAATTGGACACAAACACTTCAAATTTAACTCCTTTTTCTAAATTTTTTGGGCACCACCCCATAAGATATGTTTGCACGGTCTTTATCATGTTTGTACTACATCTATCCTCCTATTAAACCTACACAGGGTTTTTCCAGTTAGCTACGCAGTTTGTTTAAGAATTTTCTGCCTTTCTTTCGATCTTTACATATTTTTTTTTCCTTTATACAATTTTTATAATCTTTTCACCTTTTTTTCAAAAAAAAAACCCAGTCTTTCTCTCATTCATTCTCAGTCAAGCAATGTTTAATATTAAGTATCGAGTCATGACAGGAGAACTACCGTGATCTCAGCGGCGTCCAACTGTGGCGAGGAAGCCAGGTCGTAGAAATATCCACGGAAAGAGTAACTTCTTGCATCGTATATATACCTAGCTTCATGCCTGCGAGGCATCTCTGCTAACTCGGTGACTCACACCGCACAAAACTGCAGGGAATTGACAAAAGCCCAGCTTGAATGCACTTTTCGCAAGGTAATATTCGGTCTCTTCCCATGCAGCAGCTCCCGACGTAAAAAAAAATGTTTTTTTTTTGTTAAAGTGAGACGTACGTTCCTTTCCTATATTCACAAGTAATGTATGAATTCCTCAACATTTACATTTGGAAGAAACGTCTGCATCTAGATCTTGCTCACACCATAGGCAGGTTAAAGTATAAATAGGGACAAACAAGGGAGTGAGGAGTGATTGGCTTGGCAGGAAACTCCAAGAACAAGAAAGGCAAAAAGTGGTGATAAATGGTAATGATTGTAATGTTACAATATTTGTTTGCTGATTGGGAGGGGAGGGGGGGGGGTCACTCGTGGTGAAACAATTTTCTTGCCAACTTCAATTTTTTTTTCTTCCCTTCTCCCTAGTCTAACTTTCGAATTGCAAACCTACTTCCTGTCTGGAAATTATAACTTAGATGTCCAGCAAAGTTTTCGTGATAAAGCTTAGAACGTTTTGCACCGATACCGGTACACCCTTAAAGCAATGCTCTTTACAGGCTCTTACCACCACATGTAAAACATGGATTCAATTGAGCTCACTCATTCTTTTATCTTCCAAATTCCTTTTTTTTTTCTTTTTTCCTTTTTTTTTTCCTTTTTTTTTTTTTCTTCCTTCTCTTTTTTTGGCAAAATCTCTCCCATCTTGAATGGTACCAAAACCCGCCCCTTTAACCTTACTGGTGAGATCACTGCCACAGATTTTATCATTTCTGCAACAAGGTATAGATGTGACATGGTTCCAAGATGATGCTTGCTATTCTCTGCTACCTGAACAAAGAGAAAGAACTCCTCCCTCTAGAGATGATTAACAGAGGTTATAATCTCTGAGATGTAATAATATTTTCTTGAGGCAGATAAAGAGGTCTACTTCATGGAGAGGTGCATTGATTGATACCTGCTACAACACTGGTATTAAGATAACATAACCCCCTTGATGAGGAGGAGAAGAGATAAGATATGATCAAACTGTTTAGGGAACACTTCTTCTGTTGGAGCATCAAGGTTTACTTGTTTAGAATTTACTACGTGACTGTTGGTGCAACTGTGTGGACATATAGAGACTGCACTATAGCTGGTCTAATGCACTTTAAGTGATATGTATTGATAAACATTTGAAATGTGTACAAGAGAAATACTTGATACTTAAGTAGTATACATGTACAAGCAGGTTTTAAGCTACAGTGGCATCAATTACCAGAGGTTTTTAAAGACCCTATTTAAGAATCTAAAGCAAAGTTGATTATGATGTTTAAAAGGCAATTCCATAGATTGCTACATAAAGTAAAATTTAATTACCTTAACAAGTGAATGACGAATAAATTTGGTCATATTCATTACATTTCTTCACCAATTTAGGCACTTTTCATTCATTAGTACATTATCACATATGAAAAGCAAATTGGAGAATTTTTTCTGTCATTTTTTACTTCATTATTAGAGAAATTTGAAGAGTTATGGGAATCACAGCACCAAATAAACTTCTCCAAAATCCAAAATCAAAATAGTTATCAAACCCAACTCAAAATGTTGATAATATCAGCAAAGCCCTATACTTCGATCTTTCCTAACCACTGGTATTATTTATATCCTCCTGCTCAAATCCAACCATTACACTTCATAGCAAAAACGACCTTGTTTAACCACGGATGCACTCCAGCAAAATGGAAAACATCCAAGCCTATTCACAATTGTTTATTTGTCAAAAATTAATGCAATACTCAATCTTTTATTTCATTCCCCATGGCAACAACCGCCGCAGCCACAAGCGACCCTCCCCCAACTGGAGCCTCTGAGCCCTGGGGGTCATCCTGCCTAGTCTGGGGATTAATATCACACTATCCTCGTTAATAAAATCAGCCCAGGGCAAAGAAAAATTTTTCCTTCCTGTCTCTTACATGTTAAGTCTATAATCTTATTTTGTGTTCATTCTTTTTCTATTTGTTATATATGATTTAGATTCATTAAAAAAAATTCTCCCAAAATCAAAAAGCCTAACATATGTTTTCTTTTCTGAGATCTAATTTACGTGAGAGGAATCAAATTATTTTTCGGGGGATAACCTCTTAGAATCCTCTTAGATCATCCCTCAGTGTGCTCCAAATGAGATGATTTACAGCTCATGTCTCCGCAATTTATAATGATGCAGAATAAATTAACTGAGAAAATAAATTAAGGTTATTGGCAGATACGCTGCGGATGACGTTTCTAAGAAATTGCTATAGGGACAAAAAAAAAGGGTAAAAATATGTTCTTTTTTTCTTTCCAATTGGTGTCAAAATTATGATTGGAAGGATGATATTTTGAAGGTAAAGGATATGCATAACTTTGTGAGAGATAATTGTAAAGCCATTGGATTATGTTCATACAGTAGATTCTATATACTATGCAAACATTCAATCTATTTTAAATAGTAATAATAATCATCTCTCAATGAGACTTATATATAGCGCCAAATCAGTAGACAAAAGTCACAGCTCAAGGCGCTTTACAAAGAAAGCTGAGATATGATATAATGAGGGACCACTTTGCCAGCACATGCGGGTGGGCTTCAATGTTTATATACATGTAAATCTTCCAAAATTCAATTTCAAAAGCTGAAAGTTTCATCTCTTGGATTTTGTTCTGTTCAGGGAAAGAACAAGGTCAAGGGTCATTTTCAAAGTACAGAGGGCTCAGCTGTGACGTTCCTGTATTATTACGCAAGTACCGATCAATAAATGAGAGATTACGGAAGCTTAGAATATAGAAGGCATCCTCACAATGGAAACAATAACAACAGCAAAACAGACACAAACATTGCAAGTCTCAACCTGTTGGTAATGTAACAGTCTCAGGTTCCAGGCTTGTTGTACATAACTGTTTTGTTGGGGTGGGGGAGTAAAGGAGGGGAGATGAGGGATGAAAGGGAGGGTACCTGAGAGGTGGATGGGGTGAGGGGATAGTGAGATCTGGGTAGAAGGGGTGAGGAGGAAAGGATGAGGAGTGATGAAGAACAAGGGGAGAGATGAAAATAGTGAGGAGGGAAGGCGAGTGAAAGTCGTGCAGTGGGTCAAACATTCTGATGAAAAATCCTGCAGGTAACAATTTTGTTGGGGTGGGAGAGAGTTTGTTGGGTGGGGGAGAGAGAGAGGGGAGAAAAGAAGGGGCAACAAGTGAGAGGTGGAACGGGTGAAGATGATGGGATGAGGAAGAAGGGGTGAGGACAAATTGAGAGGGGATATGGAGGGGGAAAATAAGGAAGGAGTATAAAGTGGGTGAAAAATTCTTTCCTAGGCCAGGAAAGTTCCAACAACAGTTTTCTCACCAAGTGGCTGCTACACTTGTGAACTTCTAGGCCTGGGTTTTACAAACTTTAGACTCACAGTAAGACCCATGCTAAACATTCATGACATAACTTGTCTGAATTCATCATGTACTCCGTCCGCTCTACTCTTTTTTCAGACGAGATCAAATCAATATCATTTCTCTTGTGCCAAGGTAAGTGCCTCATTGTGCTTCGGGAGCCTTTCTGTGCTAACAGGGGTGAGATTGGTGACCATTTGCCATTCCTTGGTGATTGATTGTATAATTAACATAACAATAGGTCAAATATGCCAGCAATGTCCTGACCGAACCGTACAGCATCTGTTGGGCTCTTCCAGTTGAGTCAAGATGGCTCAGGGCTATTGTGAGTTAACCCTTTTGTTTGCAAACAGGCGGGGGTATTAATAGCCAAATACGGAAGGCTAAACTGATCTGTAAGAATGGCTGAAGTACACAAATCGAGTCGGTATTTTTTTTTTTTTTTTCTCTCTACCCGGGTGGTCTTCTGGGTTATATTTATTAACAAACGGTTGTTTGGTATTTAAAGTCGTTAAAAAATTTAACAATAAATTTTTATGGTCGAACTGGTCTCTGGATAAAAAGGTGTCGATATGATGACGAAAATTGCCTAACATAAATTTCTGCAACCAGCAGGGGGTATTGTTATTCCTTTAAAAGTGTTCCACACAACAGATTATACAATTAGCAAAATCACATAACACATGGAGGTAATCCGAGACTCCTGGCCCTTGAAGAGGGTTCAAGCATAATGTGTCCAAAGTTACTGTATATATATTATCTGAGGAATTCCAGCATTTATTAAAAAAAATAAAAATAATACAAACATTATCAGAAGAAGAATGGCAAAAATCTTACTAGTCCAGTGCTTTAATTTGGAAACAATTTGTCCTTTTTTAATTATTGATGCAATACATGAATTTTTTTACGTTTTATTCAATTTAAACATGATCAGAACATTATCCTGTATCAGAAAACAAATAAAAATAAATAAACAAAAAAATAAGACAAACATCAGAAAAAGAACGGCAGAAATCTTACTAGTCCAGTGCTTTAATTGGGAAACAATTTGTCCTTTTTAAATTATTGAAAAGTTTTATAATTTACCTAACCTGACTTTGAAATATTTTCTCCAAATATATCTGAAAGACTTAACATGATCATCATATTTATACAGTTCTGAGCATATTAATCTAGATGCATATATTCCTGTTTTCTACCTACAGATAGATCTGATACAGTACAACACTAAACTATTACACTGTACATATTTGTACATATGTCTTTTGCATACCAAACATCTTCATTTCACCAACCACATAACTTTGTACGTATATGTGGGGGTGGAAAGAAATGTTTCTTTTTGGGATCAAAGTCACTTCATATTGAGCAAATTATTATTGAAGACAGACTACAATTCCCTAATGAGCATGTAACACTGACTTAATAATACACCAACCTATATGTAAGATATACATATGATTACTGTAGCAGTTTGTACCTCTAGAGTTCGGCACTTAAACCCCAGAAAGGTCACACGTAACCTCCTAAAAGTACAACAAATTTTAACCAATTTTCTAGCACAATTGAAGCAAGTTTTAACAACTGGAAGGCACATTTCCAACTGTAATGAAAGCTGGTAAGAAGCGCTCAGAGGTCAAAGGTCTAATATTCTTCATTATCTTCTACTCTGGGAGCCCAGACCCTAAGGTATTTATAAAGAGATAGTAATTCACTGCATGAAATGATTGATAGGCTAGAAGGCTAGGGTCTTCATTGATGGAGCTGTAATAAGCCCATATCATATATCATAACTCCATATCTTGACAGGATCCAGATGGCTACTCATTTTTTTTCTTCTTTTTTTGGGGTTAGGCAGAGAGCAGGAATGAGACAAATGGTTTTCTAAAATCCATGCTTGGTATGGTTGGGGTTTTAAAGGTCATCAATTCCCTTTTTTTTTTTCATTTTTTTTTTCCTTTTATTTTTGTTCTTTCTCTTTCTTTGTCAGTACATGGGACTTTTTTCCTCTCTCTTGCAAAGTGAATTTTGAGTTTTGTAAATAAATTTGCCCCTTGTAGTAGATCCAAGCAGACTTGAAATAATGCAGGGATGGCTGGCTAGCTGCTGAGTTTAATAGCACTGTGTTGTGGAAAAGAAAAGATAGACAGGAAAAAAACTAGACTGTGGGAAAAGTTTAGAGTGTTTATTTACACAAAACAGATCCTGACAAAAATCAGGCAAAAATCAGATAAGATGTGAATTGTTTGTTGTCCTGATCTAAACCTCATAGACCTCTACCTGTACAGAAAGTATAGAAGAATTAAGGGTCTGTTTTCATTATGTTTACATGGTAAATTGTTTGTTTATCTCATGTTGAAGAGGATTAAGAGGTCACCAGGCTAACCAAGTTTGAGGGAAGTTTACAAGCTGTCTGGTCTTATTAATCCAATTATAGTCTAATTATCTTGTCAGATCAACTTTAATCACAAGTAAAAGCAAGTTAAAAAAGAATCTATGAATTCCCAGAGGAGGAAGGAAAAAGTGATTGCAGGCAAAATTGCTGTCAGTACAATACAAAAATTTGTGAATATCTTGGGTCGTTCAAAATTGTGTCAAGGTAAAAGTCTTTAACAAGTCATGCAATTTATTGATTATATTATGTACTCCAGCTGACTTCGCTGAGCCGCTTTAGGCTACTTTCCTGGGTATGTAACTCAGGAGTTACATAAAATTCGGGAGAAATGACGTAAATGTGGTCGACCATGTGGTACTGTAAGAAATTAAATCAATTGTTTATTCACTCGAAGCTTTAGCTTTGCTTTGAAAATTCAAGCTCATAACAAACGTCTGAGCACTTTGGGTGGTAGAATGAGAAGGGAGAGGTCCAGACATAGAGGGCGCAGAGGTTTAAGATGTTACCGGTTCATTGTAGGCACGGTATATAAACAAGGTGCTGAGGTTGTGGGGAGACAGGTAAGCGAGGAGCGCAGTAAATACAAATGTGCATATTTAATTATTTATTTATTTATTTATTCACTCAAAGGGCTTTGCTTTCCTGGGTTGTATTTAATGCTTTTTTCTTAACTGTATCTGAGCTACGTATTACCATTAATTAATTATCGTTAATTATTATTTATTATCAATTTTACTCTCAGAGACTCCAGCAGTCCTTTACACTGGCAATATACTGATAGAAACCTGCAATAGTATTGACAATGAAGCCGTTATATTTTTGCTCTTTGCCGAGTGTATCATATTTGGAGGCATGTTCATTGCATCACATTACAGTTCAGTAATTAACACAGTTTGTAAGATTCATGTTACAATGATCCTGTCCAAGGATAAACGGTACCATTCCTCCATGCATTTGGGTACCCACTGGGGTATAAGCCATCTCATCAACGTAGCACCCTACGACACTTATTCTAAGCCTGTGTGGACTGCAAGGCTATGTTCGTGCAGCGGCTTGCGCGTACGGTCCTGTTGACTGTCATCTCTAAGTCTTCGTGACGGACGTATCCGCCAAATTACACCAATAAACGACGACATGTTCATGCTTCCCACGAGGTTCCATCTGCCGCCTGCAGCCATTCCCTCGACTCGGCAGCGGAATAAATATTCTTGCAAATTAAAAGCCGCCGAGTGGGTACAGGTACATCCATTTAACTCTATCCAGACCCTACAAAGCACATGTAGCCAACTGATTCCTTCTTTACATAGGCTCAGTGACATATAGAGATGTTTTTCTTCGTAACTTGTACTCACGTAGTCCTAAGGCCACTTTAAGGGACTCTCCTTCTTTTTTTCTTTCCAACGGCATCCACACGTCCAACCATTCCTCCAAACGTCAAGACCTCGCAACGGATACCTCGACGCGGCTATTTATGACAACTCTCCTGGGACGGAGGTCGCCAATAAACGCTCATCACCGAGTCTAACATTTCACTAGCAGGAAAAGTGATCCTCAAAGTCTCCTAACAAATTGCTATGAAATTGAGATTTGAAAACCAGTTCTACGTGTGTGTAAATTACTCACTTTCTCTCTAATCAGTAACTTATTACGCCAGCTTACCGGGGATATATTGGCAAGCGTTAACTGTTAGTATCGTTTATTTGAATAGGAAATATGTACAGAGAGGGCGGGGGGGGGGGGGGGTCGAGAGGCCTATTAAAACCATCACAACAAAAATTCCTGGAAACATATGCAGTTAATTATCTGAGTCAAGAAGTGTATGTAAAGGAGGTAAAGGGTAATAGAGGAATGAAGTCAAGTTAGATCTTAAAGTTAACCCTGCACAGAACGACCAGAGGTATGCATGAGGGGGGATGGGGGGGGGTTAAAATGTCCTCAGAAAGTTTGCTTCACTATTCTGCAGAGACCTTCATGAAATAATTACCAGTCTGCTTGTAACCTGCCGACATATGGGAAATCTTAAAGAGATCATCGTGTATGACAGCCGGCTTAAAACTCTAAAATTATCCATATGGTACATATATTGTACATGTTTATGTTTAGAAGTGAAATGCAATGGAGATACGATATTTTAGGGTAGAAAGAACAACTTGCTTAAGAAATGAATGCCTCTTCAAGTGGTTACACTTTCAGGTAGGGGTACTGTATACTACCTGTACCTGTACCTGTACCAGTAAGTGGTTGATGCCATGGTTACATGGGTAAGGGAGCTGGTGACATGGGTAATGGAAGGGGACGGGGGAGGGGGGAGAGGCAGTATATGAACTCATATGCACTTACTTTCCCCGTTTCCACTCCAATATAACACTGCACCCCTGATGTACCCACCAGACTCAATCACAGACCCTATCCAATGTCCACGCAAGCAGCATAATATATAGGGCCCATAGATACCAATACCAAATTACGTAGCTACTGTACATGTCATTCAAACTTCAAAACAGTATTTTTGTGACTTTCAACACAATTCTTGGAATTGTTTACTACAAGCTTTAACTGTTTTTGTGCATAGGTTTAACTTTTAAGCTAGCTGAGATTTTGAGTTTTCTAATTATACCATCCCAGCATCCCTTGCAAGCTTTACCTCTGGGAGGTTGCATTAATTGTGAGGGACCCCTACCACATTTTGGTCAGACTGAGAAACCCACACTCCCTTAATCTTCCTCTCTTTAACCTCCTCCATTTCAATCAACTTCTAATTATCATACACCACTACAAGCTGTCAATCAAGTTCCTGCTTCGAGTCTTTTAATGAGAGGAAAAAAAAATTAGGAGTGTAATCTGTAGATAATGATCACCTATGTCACATTGACACTTATATTTTCTTCTAACCACACAAGTCAAAAACTTTTGAAACATCCCGTATCCAAGAGGGGGCGACACGTCTGGGATTTAACGAAAGTCTCGATACAAGAAACAACACTGTACCGTTTTGGGTGAGCGAAGTACTGTTGGAGAGAGTAAATCCAAAGTGTACACATTAGGACTGAAGACCGTGCGAGTGGGCAGGCACTGTAAACCAGACAAAAGAGACCTTTGCACAAACAAATTAACAAAACCCTCTACGATCTCTAGAAAGACTTACACAGAGATCAAAAGACAATGACAAAGCAAGGGTGGGGACAAGTTTACTCAAAAATGTCAACGAGATTCCACGGCTCAAAATTTGGACGAAGTCTCACGAATCATGAGTGACTGACAAGCAGTTCTTACTTTACTTCGATGTAGTGGTAATTTCACTCCACATTCCATCAATCCAGAGTTATTTCAACGCTTTACTTTTAAAATGTTACTTCCTTGTCGGTTGGCTACACATAAGGATTTCATGACTCAAAAGTCGCAATGGCCCTTATTCTCTTCATTACATATTTGGACACTCAAAGAGTCCCTACTTATTTTGTGGAACAAAACTTGGACGTGATCAGTTTTAACAATGTCACAAAGACCAACTAACCATGATGGATTGAACACAGTACTCCTACAGAGCCGTCAACCAAAAATCCACAGGAAAGGCCATTACAAACAGCGATTGTTTCCCAAAGTATTTCTTTGTAAACATAAGTTACTGTATTAATACCATTTTGCCTTCCCCCCCCCCCCTTGTTTTCATATCATAAGTCACTTGATAGTTAAGTAGCCTTGACTTCTCCTCTCTCTACTCTCTCTCAGCAAAACTGATTTGCTAACTTACTTGAGATGTCATTTTAAGATCTTGTTTGATTGAAATGTTTGCTTATAATCGGGATCCCCTTTTGGGCCAATTAAATACCAAGTGTCACCATTGTCCACAGGTTAAATAATCAACTACTTCCCTGACCAATCTCTGGCCAAAAACCACCTGTGCTGAGGATCAAACAAATTTGACAAGTTCATCTTTAAATCTTACAAACAAACAATCCCTTTAATACTTGCAAGCTACACAGACCTGTATGTGTTGGTATTTATATACTCAGGTTCAAAGTTAGTTCAGCTGCCTGTGCATGGAGAGATAACAAAAATTGCACCACTCTAAAGGGCTCCTGACTTATAACAGGATGTCCATATGTCCCCACCACTCCCTCCCCCACCACAGCCCTCTATCTCACCCCCCTCCCCCACCAAATGAAGTAACTTTGTAAGCGAAACAGTTTGATGTCAATAATTACGACACAGATTATGCAAAAGTTGTGTTTTCGAAGTTTTGTCAGATATTTCTCCCAAATTTGCTAGTACTGTAGGTCAATTAATGGTCACCGATGTTCAGACATTTTACTGTCACCTAAAAATTAATTAAAAATAATTAAATTTGCTTCTCTCTCAGACATTTAATTAGAACCCTCCTTTAGATAGGTATGATAATAACTTGACAGAGGAGAGTCATTGCCCTCAACCACAGACACCACAGATGTATAGCAGATTTCAGGGGTAAATACAGGTCAGACGATGTAACTTATATGAAGAAACAAAGACCTTATAACGGAGAATATTAGACCAACTGTGTAATATTTTTCTTTTTTTTTTCCATTGCAAAATCGACTGTACCATCAAGTCTGACGCTAATTTACATACATGTACCGTTTTACGGAACATTAACTTTAATAACTTTGTTGACAGCAGCATTCCAGTTTCTATTACGATAATTGCACCATGTAGCAGAGAATAAGGTTAAGTGTGCCAATACTGTGTAGGCTCACGTTAACATGCAAGCTAGCTTTAAAATTCTACTGCGTATCCACATGTGTGGTAGAAAGGTAGAACGAGAGTGCTAAGGTTGTGGGGAGACAGGTAAGCGAGGAGCGAAGTAAATACTGCTATACATCTTTTACAGAGATTGCATACATAGCAAATGTGACCATTTTGCATAGTAGCTTGAGATGCTATATACCGGATAGAAATCATTTCCCTGTGTAGTAAGTACATTCAAAGACTGACATATAACTCTTACACTGAGCCAACCAGCTACCACCATGTTACATTCAGTTTGCTATACATGTACTATATAGCTCTTAATGCCCATCCAGACACACAGACTGTTCAGATATTAAATACAACCTTGTGAGTGTCAAATGAAGTTGTTGCACTATACTTGATAGTTGATACAGTAGTATACTGTACTGTCTACAGTATTATTTCATTCATTCACTCACCAGAAAACAAATTTAATTTAGCGGTAACTGGAATGAATTTTTAATCCTTTGAATTCCCATCCCCTGCGAGATTATGTTATGCATATATTAACAGCAGACTGGAGATCTATATATGCAGAATTTTCTGATTAAGTGCACAAATTTTTCTTTTATTTCCCTCCTCAGGACACCTATAAACATGGTTGAGAATTGAACTGAAGACTGACGACTTTGCGACATGCAAATTAAAAATTTTAGGGCTTAAAAAATTTGACTCAATTAATTGCAAATTACAAATTCGGTAGTACCTATAGGCACTGAGATATTAACTAAATTAATCTTACAGATCATGAATCATAATTTTCAGGAGCAGGGAATCAGACGCTACAAAATCTTGGTGGATGTACTGTACTTTTATCCGTATCACCGTATCACTGTATCGCCGTATCACTGTATTGCCATATCGCGGTATCACCGTATCACAGAAGTTACAAAAAATTGCTTGAACTACAACATTACCTTATTGCTGATGGAATCTGACATAGATCTGTAAAGTTCTAATGATTATTCATGTCTGCACAAGATGAGATCTGACTAATTTCTTTTCAAATTAATTAATTTTCACTGTATTTTGTTTGCTACGGTTGCGGGGAGACAGGTAAGCAAGGAGTGAAGTAGTAAAGTTTGATTTTGAAAGCAAAAGCATTTTCTGAATTTCAAATTTCTGCGAACTACAGAGCCTCTTGATATTAGATTTCGTAGATTCGATTCTAAATGACAGTTTATAAACCTTTGTGACATTTCTGGGCATCATAAATTTATCCAGTATCTCGTCATCGCAAAATGATACAGTGAGTATTGCCTAGCAAATTGCTATAAAAGTACAAAGTCAAGTGCAAAGACATACCGTTAATAGGTTTAATATGAAGGAACCATAGGTTTTTTATTTTTTTTTTATATATGTTTTATTGCTTTTTTTTTACATTTTTTTATAATAGAAAGTCTAAACTGCCTTCAAAACTGCTACAGAAATTTTGAACTTTTTAAATTATTCCCTGCATTTATAAAATATAGCAACTGAAACTGGTAGCAAATATGGAAATGATTATTAAAACCCTTATCCTTCCCATTTCCCATCCCCCCCCCACCCCATGCCTTCCCCCATTACAACTATTTTACAAATTGCCAAAGAGTGCCAGCCTATATTCCCTCATGTGACACAGTCTAGCATTGTAATGTATACATGTTCATTTAACACGCCTACAGACAACATGTGTAGTTTTGTACGCTACAATCGTAGCGCCGTACAAATACAACCGACTGACTGACTGAAGCCAGTACTCATTGAATGAAGGAAACGGACAGAATTAATTGTAATGTCAGTCATATTTACTATGTAACTAAATCAGAAATTTGAATTTCACCTACTTCTTCTTATCAGCCCTTCCTAGCATCATCAAACTCATAACCACTTTAAACGACGTTTACTTTATCGATCCACCAGGATTGATATTGGCTACACACCATTACATACAAGGGCAATTAGCGTACATTATTCTAGCTCGCACAGTTTGCGTGGACATAATTTGCGTGTAATATGAGAAACATTTACTGGAGAGGAAGATACTGTAGATACATTAGTGGCCTTTTTCTTCTTTTTTTGGTCTCCAGAGACATAAAATTAAAAGCTTGGTCATTTACAATAAGAGATTGTGTCACACCTAGACTTTTATCACTATTTGTTTATTCTTTTTTGGGATCTTTTTTTCAATTCATGGCAGGGTTAGTTTTCAAATCGTTTATAATTGGAGGCCTTGTGAAACAATTTAAAATTTCACGATAGGAATGGTACGTAATCACCCAAATAATATGAGTAAATCGGAACATTGCATGCATACATTTGAAAGTCTGTCAAGAAAGATTGTAAAGTGACCTTGCCAAAAGTGCAGGCTATCAATATTTCAAACTTCTTGATAAATTATTGATTCCTTTAAAGAATAAATCGAAAAATCCAATCTTCTCGATGAAATAGGGGAAAGTCCGTCAGTTTTCATCACAGTTTTACATAGATAGATAAGAAACGAATCTTGCAAAAAGTTTTCCAACCTCGATGAAATGGAGACGACTTTTTTGACTTGTAAAAGTGTCATGTTTTTTAATGTACGTAGGTTTAATATGAACAGTGTTACGACTAGGTTAAATGAATGAATAGCCTACACTTGACTGGAGTTGCGTATAGATCTGGAAAATGCATTATGGGTAAGAAATAAAGATCCATACAAGCTGAGTAATTTTCTGCCGGTGTGATATTCTTTGTAGAAACCGTCGCTCTGGGGAATGCACCGCTGAGCAGGTAATGACACCACCAGAGGGAACTCATACCATCCACAAAATAAGGATTAATTTTAACCTTAGAATTAGACGGATGGCGAGATTGTAGTCGATAGCTCGACGTAATGTTAATCTGCGATCCGTAAAGACACAATAACAGATCGAGAAAAACATAACATCTTGACACGACGGCATCGATCAAAATTTGAGGTCTAAAAGTTTTTTGTGGTTTTTCAAGGTTATGAAATAATCGAAAGGCAATGATTTTATCCGGTATCGCATCGCAAAAATTCTATATATGCAAAATGGGCAAATTGCTACAAAAAATTTTGTACAATTAACACACACAACCATACATATATGTAGCATTTTCAGTATATATTTATTTTAATACGAGAACTAAAACAAAGCACAGGGACACTGAATTTGACACATGTAAATTTTACATGAAAACAACCTGAAACTTGTATAAACATAGATCTAATATATAGATCTGTTTTATATTTTAAAACAGAGAAAAGCACAGTTTGATTAGTTTTGACCTACACTAATCTTAAGTATCGTTTACAATAACCACCCATGATCATAATGCCTGTTGGGATGTTTGAGAAAAATTTCAGAGTGTACAACATATGTATAGAGTTTACTGAATTGCCAGACACCTCAAGACCTCTGCACCAATGGCAGGACCCCAACTTGCTTCAAGCAGAAACACTATTCCTTTTAAAAAACCCACTCAATGAAACCGGAAAACTACTGTACGGTCAATGTCAGCCTTTTGTGAGAAACACATCATGGTAATGCTCACCCTTAAAATGCCCTAGTGAAGTGAACCTTCATTACTGTACATCACTGCTCAATGTACCACGCACTGTAGATTTAACCTTAAACTTTTCGTGCTCCTTGCTTTCTTTACCATTTTATTCTTCTTAGTTTTTGGTATCGTTACTATTTTCAATTTTCTTCCCTCTTTTTTTTCTTTGGCTCCTTACGGGCCGTTGCACAAGGACAACCCAAATCGCCCCGGCTGCTATTTTAAGGCCCGGGGTATTTTTTCTTCTGACGTTCAAATGCGAGTACACAGTTGTCGAGATCCTTCGCCGAGGTGTTGTCCTCAGATTCCAGTCAGAAGAAAGTTCCTTTTTATTTTACGTCTGATTTCCCCCCACAGGGCTTCAATTAACCACCTTGCTTCGCACCCATTGTGTCCCACAAAAGAACTAACGCTCTATTGCCTTCTTATCCCCAATTCCATCATACTGTGTTCACCCGTGCAGCCATACAACTGTCTGCCATTTCCTCACAGTGTTTCTTCTTTTCCCCCCATCGCTTAAATAGCTCTCCTGTGAGTGGGATTAGTTCGCCACTGGTCAATATATTCTGAAAAGGCCAAAATGCCTCGGGCCATTGTGTTGGTCAAACCTTTAGCCACACCAGTTCGATTTTCTCTCCTCTATCCATTGTAGCCTATGCAAAGTGTTGGGAAACCAGTCCACACTGTTATGGGGCCTGGGGGTCAAGTAATATGATGGTTCTATACATAGGGAACTAAGTGCTAATAATGAACGAGTCACAGTTAAGCATATATCATGTATTCTACACGTACACAGTCTGTTCCCCTATCATCCACCCTCCCATTCGTCTGACTCAAAGATACATTCGTAGGTATATATTCGTCTCGGGAAATTCAAATTTGATCAAATAAGATGACACCTTGGTCGTCGAGGGGAAAGATAACGTGGTTACTGTACTTTAATTTGCACCGTGATCGTTGAAACGTTCATAACGGCAACTCCGGGGAAAGGAAAACTTGCAGGCATATCGTCTTTATTCTCCTTGCAGGTCTCAAACCGATAAATATATTGAATGACAAACAACAGAAACTAGGACGATAAAAGGTAAGGTTGTGCGTAGCTGAGTGGGTTGCATCATTGAGATCAATCGTTCTGCGCTGACTGAAACGTATCGGGCTGTGAAGAAAATCTGGACACGGGTTACAAAAAAAAATCATTTTCCGACTAAAAGTTGCGGGGAACTTGGTTGGAAATTTACTTGGTTCGAAGTCTACATTACACATGTATTATTTCACTACCCACAGTAAGACACACATGAATACGAGTACATGTATACAATCAGATCGACAAAAACAATATTTCTTTGGAGCAAATATAACTCCCACTTTATTTATATATTATTGATTTACTGTATGTTGTTCTGACATGGCTGAATCGAACAACAGATAGTAGAGAAGTGACTATCAGGCCGTACATAGATGATGCAGCACTGATTAATTATGCAAATTTTATACAAATGATGCTCAAACCATCATCCAGGGCTTCAAACGTACATGTATGAAAGACACAGAGAGAATCACTACTGGGCGGTAACCACGGAAACAGAACTCACCCGTCTCTTTAACTATGCAGGCAGGTCTAACTCAGCTCAAAATGAGTGACTCATACACTTGTAAAACCGACCAGGAAAAAAAAGAAGGAATTCTTAACCTTATTCCTCTTCCTTAATTTTAGCCAGAACTTGAATATGTCCGTCAGTTAGGAACGAGGCCAAGAAAATCCCGAAATGTACCCTACTTCTTTCTAGAAATCTACAAAGTAAAAGTTTGCATCATTTGAACATTTCCTGCAGTCTGTTTTAAAACTAATTCCTTGTATTCTAATTAGGTTACCTGGCCTTGCTCTGGAGAAAAATTATCGATGCATGCGCCATGCGGACTTGGCAAAAGAAATTTCACAAATCAAGCGAGAATACAGTCGGGTCTTGCCTAGAGACGAAGAACCGGCGCTTAATACATTGGGGGTTCATTGTAGAAAAAATTCTAGTATATACGTATATTATGAACCTTAACAAGAAGTGATTAAAATCCTTGAAACCTGTCAACTAATTTCAGACCTCCTGTTTTGACAATTTCTTTTAGAGATCTCGAGTATTAAAGTTTTAAGGCGGATTTGGAAGAATGCGGAACCAACCAACCAACCCTATATTTGGCAAATGAATGCAATAATATGCAGCCATGGTTTCTGTACAGTACTGAGAACTGCTGTACATACACACCAAAACACAAGCTGCCTACTTCGTACTGTATGTATGATCTAAAAAAAACTGCTTAACATATACACACACATGAAGGGCTTTCAAATTCTTGATTGTTTGCTTAAAGGCTAAGGACAGGCTGTTTGATCTTGTCAACTAAACTCTTTTTTCCCTTCCTTTTTTTTTTGCACAGATTTTCTGTCTGTATTGATATGACAAAATTCTCTTCTTAAAGGATAGGGCTTTGTCTATGAGCCAATCGTTTGATTCGTTTCATGCCAAATGTGTTTGCTGGGAGAGAATAAAAGGCACGGTTTGAAGAGCAATATTTACATTGGAACTGTTTTTTGATGTTGGAGGTCAGATGGTTACAATCCTGGAGCCATGTTGAATCTGAAGAGTGTGTTTGAGGAAATGATCCAAAAAGCTGGCTTTGTTAAAGGAAAGTAACTGGATTCCACTCGACCACTCGGTCATTGTATAATTATTTAGTTAGCCCTCTGAGTCCTGGGTAAATCAAACCTGTTTGCTTTAGCATAAATTAGGCCAAAAAGTTACTTCAACTGGAAAGTGCCTCGTCGTCAATTACCTGGTTTTACATTTTTAAAGGTATTACTGTAGATCAGATTTTTACGTACACCTCTTTCATTACCTACGAATCTGGTACAATGAACACAATATTTAAAAAAATTCATACAAATAAATAAATTTAAATAACTAAAAAATTTCACTCCTTGAATGGTATTTAATTTTCAGTGACTCATGAATATGACACACAGCTCTAATAATTCCTGCTTCAAAAATTGTAATAACCAACACTTAACAGTGTGTATTTGTCCAAAATGCCTGTTTGCGTACGTGTGTCTACATCTTTTTGGATCTTTTCTGAACTTGGAAATGAGAAGGCTTATTAAGGTAGGATGCTTTTGAAGGTGGGTTGGGGGGGGGGGGGGTGGGAGTAATTTATTTAAGAAATATTGATTGGAATGGTCTTTTACTTCTTAAGTGAAGGGGGAACTGTTTATGAGGGAGGTAAAAGAGCTTTTTTTCAGAGGGGGAGGGTTTTGAGAGACGTAAACATTTGTATGTGGAGGAGAAGTGTTTGAATAAATGAAGGTGTTCAAAGTAGTTTATAATCAACTTTTCCCCAAAATTATTTCAAGTTTATAAATAATTATAAAAATCATAATTATTTTGCTTGTTATATCAGCACACAGATTGTATGTATAACACACTTTTTATACCATTTGCATACTGAGTCAAATCTTTTCCCACGAAAAGAACCCCCAGAACCACCAGCCTTATAGTAGGCCTAGTGGAGTTACAAGAACTCATTGTTTAGAAAGTGTTATAATATTGTGTAATTTGTGTACATAGTTCAGTGCCAATATGACATCAGACTGTTACCAGGTATTGTGCAATCCAGGGGCTTTAGTCCAAGTCACACAACCAATACGATTGCGTTCCAAAGTTTCTTTTGCCCTTTTTTTATTCCTTTATTTATTTTTGTTTTTCTACTAATACATGGTAGTTAAGGGAAGCGATGGAAGGTGGTTCTAAGGCTTAGGGGTGGGTAGAAGCTGCATCGCAAAGAGGGCAAGTAGTACTGTTATAGAATTATTTTATTCTTATTCCTCTTTTTCTCTCTCCCAATCTGTGTTAATGTACAGGTATGATGAGTATACTACATGAAAATAGTTTACATTTCTTTTTCCAAAGTTTTCATTTCTTATTTGGTGAAAAAATTTGGTAAAAATTCTTGGATCTTGTTGACTTTGATCAACCCTCATAGATTTATAGACCAAATATGGAAACAAAAAATTGGACATTAACTGATCTTCTTTTGACTGTATGAGATGATGTCAAACATTTCTCTCTTCCCGTTAATTATAGTGATCAAATCACAAATGTAAGGTATTATAATGTTAATTAATTTATTAGCTTTTACAGTTCATGTATGACAAATAAACTTGAGAGATATTGTCTCCAGGAAAGTCCAAGAATTTATAACACCAGTTTTATACTTGTCTGAACAAGATTGAGTGATTACAAGAAATTGTGGAAAACAAGACACATCGCTATTCAATTAAAATATGTTTCACACATGTATAATAAAATTGACTATATATACCTACAGTATATATTATATTTATGTTTCTTAACAATTTTGTTTCTTTGTTTTTTGGGGTTCCTTGGTTACAGTTGTACATACTGTATGCACATGGGTATTATAGGTACATGTATAAATATCACACATGTTCATTTTATCACACTTTCTCCTCCCTGGTTCTTTCATAAATTGAGGTTGGATAATTAAGCTAAAGCTTGTGGTTTGTCCACTAGTCTTCTAGAATAACCAAACCTTTACACTTCTAAGCCACAAACCAAATTAATACCATCATGTCAAACAGATGTGATGATTTTCCACCTGAGTCAGTTTGGCACTGCATATGGTGCAGGTAGTCACAGCACATAAATGTGTGAACAGTAAAGTAAGCTTCACAGTAGCCTAGCTGGCCTGAGAGACAAAATCTCATGTCATTTTACACATGACTTGAAATGTTTTAAATCCTACCATCAATGTATTCCAGTGGTAAAGGGCACACTCATGGAACATGAAAAGATTCAGTACTAATTAATGTACATTGAACATACTCAATTGAAGGTACCTCTACTGCACAGTATGTATTTGAGTCATTCTGGTAAATGGTCGGTGTTGACCAGGGAATAATTTGTCCTAGAATTTGTATCGAATCACAAAATGCAGCCTAGCAAACTGGCGAACTGCTATACAAGTGCAAGTATGTGTAGCAGGTTTTCCACACAGTAAACATACTAGTTTATGTCACAGCTAGACAAAGTTTAGAGCCCTCAAAACTAAACAAAATTAGAACACCAAGATGGTTACCTGTTGACCAACTTTAATATCTGACCTGAAATATATTTTTTTCTAACACTTTATTACATTCCACTGTCAATTTGGATTCATTTTTTCTTGGTCCCAAATCTTCTTTCCTTCCCAAATCACTCTCTCATGTGAAAATTACTTCTCAGAGAAACATTTCTGCACTTTAGAGTTTTATCCGAACTTACTTGCCCTAGTATAGTATAAAGCAACATATTATAGATATATGTACAAACATAACTAAAAATATCCTTTGTACGTGTTATAGTTACTGTACACCATATATTAAATTAAACAGAACCTTACTGCAGAAGTTCAATTGCTTTTTTGACAAATAAATACATGAAAATCGCTGTACAATGTAATTATTAAATTCCTATCAATAGTAACAAAATTACAGGTGAATAAAAGGAAAAATACTGAAACCAGTTATACTAAAAACAGTATGGCTAGCAATTGCCATTATAACAGGGGTCATTAGCAAATGTAACTTCTTGAAGGACTGTATCCTAAAAATATAAGAATACAAAGCAGAAGAGAAAGAAGGACGGAAAAGTGAAGTCAAGACAATAAAAAATGCCC
Organism: Apostichopus japonicus; assembly: GCF_037975245.1. Taxonomy (NCBI): domain Eukaryota; kingdom Metazoa; phylum Echinodermata; class Holothuroidea; order Aspidochirotida; family Stichopodidae; genus Apostichopus; species Apostichopus japonicus. The sequence continues at coordinate 6,413,160 of NC_092576.1, read as the reverse complement.
TAAAGCATAAGCTGGTTATACCAAGAAATTTTACATAATTAGATATGCAGGCCTAGGGCAATAACTGACTAAGCTAGGGAAGTGGTCTAAAATATGATTGAGGCACTCAATGATAATATAGCACAGTATTACTATTAGACGCTCGCTTAATTTAATTTTGCTCCACTTAAAACACAGGCCTACCATAACTAGGAAACTCGGTAGGACAGATTGCTAAATCAAAAGAGGCCCTAAAACATCCATGTGCAAACGAGAAATTAGGACGAAAACTCGACGATGGTTATCTCTTTCTGACCTACAAATGCATAAAGAAATTCACTTAAAAAGGTAACACCGTTGGTGGAGAAGAAGGTAAAGAAGATGGTAAATGGCTGCTGGAATGTAACAAAAAAATGTGTTATTTACTTAAAGGAATGTTAAAATCGGAACCATCACCTTTTCACTTTTGTTATGACAGTACGACGAGTTAGGACATCATCGAACTTACCTCTGAAAAATATGTTTATCCCACAAGATTGGTTCCAAAGTTTTTGCAACAGACACATGAAGTAAAAGTAATAATGCGTTTATTACAAACATCCATTTCGGCGAGGGCAAGTACCAATCCATCGTAAAAGTTCCTTTCTTTGGTAACATTGTCCACAAAAAATGAAGAAATGAGAAAAATTTTAATGAAGGTTTTTTGAAGACGTCCATCAGAACTCCGATAGTACATGCATCCTTCTAGGCCGATTTCTATAGCAATGGCCTACGCTATAAAAATACTGAACTTAAATTGGAGTACGTAACACCTCCACAACTTTTTCACGAAACGTTTCTTTGATAAGATTTGCTTTACGGTAATGAAACGGTTGACTAACTATCCAAAGTTGAAGCATTTACCACAATCCGATAAAAACAGTTGAGTCACCACGAAAAAGTTTTGACTTCCCGAGAATCCAGGTAGGTTTTAATGACCTCACAACTTGAGTTCGGTCTGCAACTTATTTTTACTCATACAGTACATGTTGTGTGAATGTATGTAGGCACGAATGACGTACGTCCGTTGTATACAAAAACCATCACATACACATCCGTACACTGAACGTTCCGGCTCGGTAACATGTAGACACGCCTACCTACTGAATAATCATATTGTATGGTAGCCTTTATGTAAGATATACTCACCAATATGTACGGTAGTTATTAACCCTAAATGATTCTGTAATATTCAGTAGCAATTCACGTCTGGAGCCTGTACTGACCTTAATTTCTCTCTCTTCTTCAACCTAGCAAGGTTGACTTACTATCCTATACCACTTATCCCAAAATTCCTCCCTCCACTCGCCTTCCGACTTCTCCACTGGTTTCAAAAGCAACTCGAAGTAGTTCCGTCGATCATGCGCATGCGGGTCTTTTGCTCACTTCAAATCAAATTCACATGTGCCACTTCCGTCCTTGCTACCCTTTCCCCCACACTCCCCCTTCCCGCATTGAACACACTGGTACCCCCGTCTCTAGTAGTGGGAGTGTAAATTATGATCGAGGGATCAATACATTTGAGTGTATTTGAATCTCTTCGCGAAACCTACTCATGAATTCCGGTTGTGGATAGCCCCATTTAACTATTTATCAACAACGGTTCCGTCCCCCTACCCTAGCTTCAACCACCTACCCTTACTCCCGTCTTCCACCGTGACATGCACCATTATATAACCCATATCCATCGTCTAAAATCAAGCGAATATATATCAAAAGAAGAACGAGAGAACGATTTCATATTCTACCTATGGTTTTAGAAGTCACCGGGTTTGCTCCCACATATGCTAGAAAGTCTAATATTGGTCACTCGAGTCTCATATTTCAATACACATTTTATTGCCACCCTCGAAAGCATTTGGCCACACCGTGAGTTATTAAAATGTCCGCTAACTGCACTCTCCTCAAGTCTGGGTATAATATGTAGGATCAATGTGTCTAGGAAAAATCATTTTGAAGACGTCTATACGGTTGGCCGTGCGGGTCATAACGTCGAAACGAAACGGGTGAATAAATCCCTTTGCGCGTTTTAGCAATCTCTTTTTACAAGAAACGATAACAGCCAATCAAAACCTGCAAAAAGAACAAAAACAATCTCTTTCTAACAAGTGAACAACTGATATTTCATTACGAGAATCGAAGCTTTTGTTTCACACGTATTACTAATGTTAGCCTAGTCTATTAGTCGTTCGTAGTAAATTAAACGAATCTTTGCCTTTAAAAATTAAAAAACATTATTTCAGAACACACACTGTTTTGAATATGTGTGCCGAGAGATTGGCTTCGGTCAGCTTGCGAGTCTATAAGCCTCCATGGCTTCTTTCGCGAGTTCCTGCTTGCGGGAAGATCACATATACATACATACATACATACATACATATTGGAAACCCCTCCCCCCCCCCCCACCGCTTACATCGGTCCATGAAAGTTCCACAGATGCCTTTATGCAAGTGGCTGCCTTTTTTTTGGAAAAGCACGTAGCCTAGTCATAAGCTATACAAAGTTTAACTTTAGACCAGTTTCACGCTTGCTGTGTATTTGGTCATATATATTGATGCGTTTCAACCTCCATACAAGTCATTAATACGTTTAAATTGAAGGAAGCACATCAGCGGTTCTAGTTGTGATATAGCTTCCAGGTTTTGTTTTGTGTTTATAGAGAAATATAGACTAACGTAGTCGTTAGGAATAGGTCCTGTAACGATATATGGGCCTGACGACTGTATAGTTGTCATGTCTACCGTTAGGACCTATTCGTCATGTCAGTGCGTAATATGTGGAAATATACAACACCTAATTGTATTCTGGTCATTTGATTGGTCAATTGGTCGTTGATTGCATGCAAAATCCGCTCTATTCCACTCTATGAAATAGAACCATGGGTTATACTTTTTTGGTAGCACTTTTTGCAATGGTAAGAGAGCAGAGAAACCTGTCTGTTCAAAACAATCTGTTGCATGAATGCATTTACCCATCTTAATGTAATATGTTGTATAAAACAAATAATGAATGGTTTCCATTCGTGTAATAGTGCAAATATTTGAAAGATGTAATTTGTTCCATTTAACTCGGCTGCGCCTCGTTGAATGGAACATTCCATCTTCAACTCATGAAATATTTGCACTATTGCACTCATACCATTCATTATTTGTATAATATTGCTCAAACGCGTAAGGGATTGTATGGCTCGTTTCGTTTTGATGTTATGACCCCGCATGGCCAACTATAAACGTCTACCAACTATACGCGTGGTATAAACTTTGGGTCCAATGTCGACAACCTTTAATAACTGGCCATGATTACATATATATATACATTAGGAACTTCGTGTATTGACGTAACGCTAAGTTAGGGCTGGTCCTCAAATGTTCAAAGTCCGTATTATGATACAAATCAACTTCGATAATAAGTTACTTGAAACGTTACACTGTAACATACAAAGTGACGTCATAATTTCAATATTCTTCTTCTTTTTTATTTACTTGACAGCTCAGTTTCGATATAAGGAACACGAAAATCAGAAACACAAGCCTAGATATTTTTGGTAATAAATGGCCATAATCTCATAATCATGATCATTGTTTGTTTCAGATTAAAGTATACTTGTTTGCAAACAAACCCTGAAAGTAAACAAATCAACCTAAGTGAAACCTTCTATAACTGATTTCAAAGTCGACCCCCCCCCCTAGATTCACCCTGCATGGGAGACCCTCCCGGTCCCTCCAAAGCAAATTGAAGTCGTCCGCTTGAACATGAAAATATATGTAACGCCGAGCTTCGAGGGTGAGGTGGATATTTGTCCAGCTGAAGCCTTAGAAATGTTCACTTGCCCAGTATTCCTTTGCAAAATTGCACAACGCCCCACTTGCCCTCCCCGACCCCCACCTCAATTTCAACCAAAAGTTCACATTCTAAACATACTTTGTACCTCTTAATACTGTTTACGAACGATTATATATTTACATGACAAATCGAAAGGAAATTGAATATTTGCAAACTATGGCTTGTTAGAGCGTCATAGAGCTAAATAGACCCCTCCCCTCCTCCACCTCAACTTCAACCAAAAAGTTCACATTCCAAACATACCTTGTACCTCTTCAAACTGTTTCGAAAGATCATGTTTATATATGACACTCGAAAGGAAATTGAATATTTGCACATGCCCCCTATATAAACTATATGGCTTCTTAGAGCTTCTGTACAATATAACTTAAAATGACACCGACTACGTACGTATCCCAAACAACCGCTATTAGTAAACTTCGGCGGGAAATAGTGAGTAATTCCGGGCTAGACGTTTCGCAATAATTATTAATAAGGTTAGCCTACAATACAACATATTAGTATTATGGAGGAATTTACCGTTTGCTCTCAATCCCATTTATTAAAATTAAAGACAATGATTTCTGTTTATGACAACTATATCAGCCCCTTCTTTTTTCTAAGATTCCACATCTCTCTTTTATATATATATTTCTCTGAATTAAAGGTTAACGTTAAAAGGTAATTTCAAGTTTTATATACGGATAATGTTTTTCTGCAGATCAATATCAAGTGAAAAATTACAAATCATAAATATTATATCGTATTATGGATCAACTTTTGTCGGCAACTTTATTATTTATTATATAATCTCGTTGAGTAATAAGTCATTCAGTCAATATTTTACTATTCCGTCCAATTCGAAGACAAAGTATTACTTCGAATCAGGGCATTGCATAGACCTGCTTTACTACCAAAGCCACCCACACCTCCACAAGCCCCTGCCCATCCACATTTCTAAAATACTGCTGCTTTTATAATTATCAAATGTCGTTTCTGTGTTAAAGATGACTTTAGACATAAGTCTACTCTAAATAATTCGCATTAATCCCACAGTGACAAAATTGCAAATGTTATCTCGTACAAATTATAATTCCTCTGTCGATGAATATTCATTTGGGCTTTACTAACCAACCATGCATTTAAGGTGGAACTTCAACATCATTTGTTTTTGACAAATTTATGAGAACATCATTAATTGTAATTATTTATAAAACAGGCTATTTTTTATGTTGAATACTCGCAAATTAACCTTTGACCTGGTAAAAGAAAACCTGACTGATGCAAAAAGAGGGTTGTCTTTGTTTAAATCAATCATCTTTTTACTTTAATTAAGCATTATTTTTATGGAAGATTTAGTCAAAAGACTGTTGATCAAACTGTGCCAAAGGCTTCTTCAATATTCGCCGCAATTTTAAGTTTGTTGGAGTTAAATCTGGATTAGTCCTACACAATTAACGTTAGGGCGTAAGTCATGTTTTACTTGTTGAAAGGGGGGTGGGGTGGGGGGGTGTTGGTAGCGGCGGGGGATGGGTAAGTTATAGATAAAGTCTTCATATCATGACAGCACTATGTCATTGCTGCAAGCCGTTTACTGTCAATAATAAAAAACAAGCCGTGTATGACGTACATAACGCTATACTAAGTTTAAGTTTTCTGTTTTATTAATATGGACCAGGGTCATCGAACCAGTGACCTATGTCTTCCAATCTAAATGAGGCGTCGGGATGCATGTGGACACTCCACTCATGGTACCTTTTATAACAAAACGTTGAAAAAAAAACTTAACGGCGGAAGGACACTTGAATAAACAGCCGAAAACAAAATCTTCAACAAGAACGAAAAGTTTTGTAAAAAGAGGGCGCTATGTAAGAAAAAAGCCACGTAGAACAGATGCGAGCGACATGCATTGTTCACATGAAGTATACCTGTATCGAGAAGGGAGGTTTATGGTTCAGGAGAGAGTATAGTGCAAGCTGGAAAGGGGTAAAGTTGGGGACGTCTCAATGGGAGTGGTAGGCAGAGATGGGGGTTATTGTGTACAGATGCAAGATTGAAGGAAACCGATCCCCTTATAATTATGTGCTCAATCTTTTAGCTTAAACTTAACTGCCTGAAAGCAAAATCCCGAATCATGCAAGCTGCTATTGAATGGTGATTAACTGGTATTAAACATTACGTAATAGTTTAACGTAATATGTTAGGTTCTGCGGAACTGAGAATTCTTTGTGAAGTGAACGTTGCTAACCGTTATTAGATATACCTGACTGAATTATTATTTGTCTTTCGATTCTCTGTAAAGTGTGTAAGACAATGCTTCATATAAAGAACCAAGGGTTCTAACCCCGAGTTTAAAATATGGAACCCACAAAGTACCCGCATATCCTAACTTCGTCGAACATCATCCTTGGTTCTGTTGTTTTACAATATACAGCAATATATACGGGGGGGGGTGGGGGTGGTAGGAAGCTTCCAAAAAGTGGGGGGGTGGGGGCACAGCATCAGAGGGACACTTTCTCATTCCACAACCACCACTCGTTATGCTATAAACTGATACACACCGGCCATATCAATTAAATATAATGTGTTAGTATGCTATCAATACTATTTATTGAGATTGTTTATTGTTAACCGTGCTACAAAAAGATATGGGATGCCATTTTAAAAATAGCATGTACAGACTAAAAATAAATAATTAAAATAAAATATTAAATTTAACAAAGGCTTAAGATATACAAAAGACAGTTCTTCATTAAAGGGGCACATTTTATTTGCCAGTAGGGCACATTTGCTATTTTGGAAGAATGTGGGGGGGGGGCACGTTCCCCCAGTACCTCCCGGCTCGATCCTACCCCCCTGAATATATACATCAACTACAAACATGCGAAAGAGCGATTATTAGGTGTCTACGTTACGAACTATTTCTTTATCTCTTTTAAGACGTGCGAAGCAATGGAAGAATGTGTGAGGCTGGATCAGATGGATTAATTAAACATGACGTAAAAATACTATTTCCAAAACAAGTTTGTCTCTAACGCGCCAGTTTCACAACATTTTCTATATTATGTATACTTATTTCAGTTGCAGAAATAGGAAGAAACGTTTTGAGAATTGCGGGAGGTCCTCCGTCTCACACATGAAATGACCCCCCAAAATGCCCCGAGATACCTCACATTCAGTTTCAAAAATGTCCATAATATGTCCACTTTCACTAAATATCATTTCAATAATGCTAAAAATGAAAGAATGTTAAACTATTGACAAAATCTTCTAGGCCTGCGATAAAAATTCATCGACCATTCTTGTATGAGTTACCAAACTTGATGGGCGGAGATTGCAATATACATGATTGTCTATTTTGACGTCATAAGATCAGGTGGGTAGACCACATTGCATAGTAGTAATAACAGACTGATCCACCGCTGTTGGTATTGTGTCATGCATTGTCAACACACTAGTAGTAGTACATCATGCTATTTACCAAGTAGGTTACGCTAACGAGTAACGATACAGCAGGTCATGTCAATTAAAAATGGCAAGATCCTCCCCGAGTAATGATTTGTTAGGCAGTGTACAGACTTTCTAAAACATGTGAGTATCTTCCAGGGCAGTCGTTATTTCTAAGTGTGACTGTGAGCTATCCTAAAGCCTTGTGACATAACCTAGGCCAAATGTACACTGCAGTGTTGTCCTTATGTTAACCTACTGTACTTAGCCTAGGCCAAGACTACTAGTTCTCACATAGCCATACGGCTTATCCCGTGCACCCCGTATAGGGGTAACGTCAACTGAGTGCTTGGTAAAATGCACTGCTAAAGCTAGGCTAGGATAGCCTACTGCCACAAAAGTGCCAGTAATGCTACTGGTCTAGGTCTAACTCTAGTCCTAGTGTTACTCTAAAGCTAGGCCCTAGGACAAGCTATGAAGTATGACTAGGCTATGACTTATAAGTATGATATGGCCAATTTTAGCCTTATTTTAACTTTAAGTTAGACCTAGGGTAGCCTTATGTTAGTTGTTACAGTAGGTAAACACTAAGGTAGGCTAGTAGTAGTAAGCCCTAATCGAAACTTAAGTTACAGAACAGTAGTAGAACCTGTGTGGGTTTTGCAAAAAACTACTTGTACTATAGTCAGTATTGCGAAGTTCGGAACACTGCGAAGTTCGGACACCCTAAGAAACACACAATTTCCTCATGACAACCTACAGGAAGCGCCCATTTCACCAAAAAATACGAAGCTACAGTTATTTTCTCTCCAAAATGACCCGTGTGCAAGCAAGTGCTTACATATTTGTCAATAAAAGGAAGTTATAGTTTTGCGGTGATTAACGCTTAGGTGTCCGAACTTCGCAGTGTCCATGCTACTGGTAGAAGCCAAAAAGGTGAGAGAAAGCGACAACAACTTGCCATGAAATGGCAGCTTCAATCACAGTAGGACCTACACCTGGGCCAGTGTTAAAAATGAAGTTTGCATCCCCACCCTGAATTAAAAATCGGCTTGACTCAAGAAGGACAATTATTAATAGGCTAGCATGAGTTTTGGAGACAGCAGCCAGCAGGTTGGTAAAGCTGACCAACATAAAAAAGAAAGGTTACATCAGAGAGAGTGAGAGAAAGAGAGAGGAAGAGAATAGGAAAGTCCAGTTCCAACAGCATTTCCTAATGCTTCCGTCTATCAAAAGAAACATTGCATGAGTTGTATATTGATAGCGCCCTGCTTAAATCTTCTAAATTTGCTTTAGTGCAATATCCTCCTTGGTTCACAATGCAAATCCATAATACTGAGACATCAAAAGCCCATATACCTTAATAATGTTGGAAAGGGTAGAGTAAGAAGGAGTGGGGGTAAGGGGGTTAGGGTTGAGAATGTCACAAAATGTTAAAAAAACTGCTCTGTGGAGAAGAAGTAAGGTATTGTTATAAATGTCATTGTGAAGACACTGTCAATTACTATACGACATAGTGAAAGGCAGATTGCTTGTAACCCAGGCAAATAGGTCAATATGGAAATTTTCTGATTTAGTAGCGTTTCACAAGATGTTTGAAAACTTTGGGGTGATTGTCATTTATTATGTCATGAATACATCACCATGATCAATCGGGAACAGAAAATGAGTCTTGCGATTATAACAGAGGATTGAAAGATTCAAAGCTTGGATAAAACCAGCGATGAAATTATCTTCTAATTACTGATTCCATGGATACATTAGCATATTGCAGATATAGTAAAGGTGTGGTTGGTTTTCAGTTCAGTAACTCACATGGTATGTACTAAGGGTGTGACCGTTTAAACGGTTAACCGTTTAACTGGCCGCAAATGCACTATCCGTTTAGAAAATCACAAACCGTAAAACGGAAAATAAAAAAAATAAAAAATTCAAATACATTTTAAACATGAAAATTATTTAAAAATATGTAAAGTACTGAGTAATGTACTGCAAACTATCAACAAAAAGCAGAAAAACGATGTTTTAAGCATGAATAATGTGTTCAACATAATTATAGTAGCAGGCCAATAGTCATGAACTCATGATAGTGTCGTCAATTTGTTTTCTCAGTTTATATTTGCGACATATATAACCCGTACATGTACATCGATCAGTGGCATGGTGAAATCCCGTGTGAAAGTGTGTTGACCCCAAAAGACGTAAATGGTCGTTCTAGAAAGTACCGTAATAACATTAACAACACAAGGCCAGTTTGCTCTCTCAGGTCCGCACGTGAACAGCCATTTTTTTCACACATGGTATTACACTGTGCATGCATTGCGGGCGATATTAGCTTTTTACCGTCACGATAAATAGTTCAAAATTATCGTGATATTTTGATAATTACTATAAATTTCCCTTAACAGAATTAGCGGAAATGTCGAGCTTTGAGTGGACGGAGAAAGAGAGATATATATGGAGGGGACATTCAAAGAAAATATCTGAAAAACCTTACAATATTTTTCACAAATATTGATGCTTAGATAAGTGCTTCCTCACAATCAACAAGCCGCCCAAAAATTCGCTCTGCTTACGTAAAACTTCTGTAACACGTGGAAAAACCCGAGGTTTTACACACATAATTCCCACTGACATTGGTCACAGAACATAAGTAGGTCATTCGAACTTGCCCAAGTTTATCGCACCATGGGAACGACACAACACATTGAACATGATGTTACATTTTATCTGGACGCCGAGTGTAAATTTTGGTGTAATATGCAAATTATGAATGGTACTGTACATGCTGCGCGGTTAAAACTTAACCTATTGCGACACAAATTTTGGGAAGCTGTTGTTGAAGTAACTTTGTATCAAATGTAAAGTACTGTATGGCACATAACGTTGCTGAAACCGGAGACTGCTCAAACCAGTTTCAACTTGATTTTTACAACCCATCGCACAACACGTGCGTGCGTAATTTGTTTCTAAACATGGTTTTTAATGAGTAAGCAGGAAAGGTGGGTAAGTTTGCTAAGTTAGGTGAGTTTTTGCTTAAAATCTTGTGCTAGATAGACAAATATATTGTTGTTTTTTTCAAAAGTTATGATGTTGCCGAAGGCCGAGTTATATAAATTCAGTGATCTGAACTTCTGAAGACCACGAATACTGATCATGTGTGTTATTCTTTTCAGCAATTATTACACGAAATGTTCGCAATATTATTGGGCCAAGTTAGTAATTAACATACATTGATCGTCTTGTTGCCTGAATTGCTACCTGTTGGAAAAAATCCTTAATTATTGTACTCATAATGTCCCAAGTATTTTCATTAAAAGTCGAGTGACGGTGCGTCGAAAAAGCTGCGATCGGAAAACGGTGTTTAACCGTTTAACCGGACCGGCGGCGATCCGGTTATATGGTGAGCGAAATATCTGTTAGGTCACACCCTTAGTATGTACAGCGCTTGTATGGTTACCATATTTCTTTACTGATAAGCCAAACACTGTGTCATTACTAACTAAGTTTAGCCGTTTTGTCTAAACAACAGATACCTGTTGAGAAAGGTAGTTATATCGCAAAATAACTCTACATTAACGTTAGTGTTACAGGTATACATGTACAAGAGCTCACATTACACAGGTCTTTCTGCCAATATTGTGTGATTGCTAATAATATTATCAGGGGTGTGCTCACGCTGGGTGGCAGCGGATAGCTGGGCGCAAGGCAGTTCTGAATGCAGCTCAGCACAAACACTATTTTCAACATTTTCACTCGACACTTTTTTGATGATATATTTAACACAGTTTACCAAGTTACCAAAATATAGGTGAATACTTCCCACATCAGTTAGCACCATAAAAAAGATAGCACCATTTGCCATCTAAGCATACTTCATTTGCAAAAATTTTCCAAAAGGGGGAGGGGGGAAGTGGGGGAAACCCCCACACCTGAGCCCACTCCCCTAGGAAGTGGATCAAACTGCTGCACAAATTTATATGTAATGTAACATACATGTTTGTGCATGAGGAATTACACAATGCTTCCAAACAGGTTATGTATTGATACCAGTACTCTACATGTATTCTGTTTAGTTCGTGTATCGTAAAAACAGAATTGAAATTTTTTTGAACATCACACAGACCTAAAACAAATGGGGACAAATTGATTTGCCCAGAAGGACGATAAATGTTTTTATTGCAACAATCTGACAATCCTGATTAATTCTGGCATATATTGTAACCCTATCCCTAAGACGTGACTTGACATGATTGGTTGACATAAATACTGCTGTGATGTGGTTTACACTTTCCACTGCAATTAATTTTGAGATTATATACTATAAATTCATAAATATGGCAAAAACAAAGAAAAAGAAGAGGATTACAATATCTATAGGTGTTTATATTGCTATATTTCATGGATAACTAAAACTGTTAAAGAGCAGAAAGCCTTCAGTGGACTTTGGAAGGGGAGGGGATTCCCCAGGGGATGGGGTTGAGTGGGTTGGCAATGATGTTCACGTGGGGACTGAACATCTCTTTCTTCAATCTCAAACCTGTGTTGGGGTGCCTATATTTTAACCAGTTCTGCAGGCTTTTGCCTGCTGCATTAAAATTTACAAAATTTTAGTAAAAAGAACAAGTTTTTATGTGAAAAATTGAGAAAGAACCGAAGTAGTAAATTTCACAAGATGTTGATTGGCAGTGGAGTTGGAGTCCAAAACCCTAAAATGAGCTACCATTTTTGCATACATATATATTTTACTATATTTCTATTTCTTTTGTATTTCTGTTTAGTTAAGGCTTACAGTAGCTCTCTCAGTAGAAGGAAATATTGCCAAAAGGAATGTTGAGATGTTGAGAATCGATTCATATCCATGAGTAATCCCTCGTTAAACATCTCTCGGTGAAAGCTATGAGAGATGATTGCCGTAGATTGGATCAATGAAAGTCTTACTTTTAGTAAAACTCAGTACGGTTTGGGGATTGTTGGTCTCCCTCCTCCAACCCCAGCCAATAATCACACCCATAGCTACCGTCTGCAATGGGTGATGCAAAGAAATTGTCTATTAACATGTGCAGATTAAGTCTCAGGTTGGCTTGCGACTCCTCCATTCTCAGCCAGGGTCTATTAAAGAACTTGGTTCAGTCTCACAGTCACATGATGTAAACCTCTGGTTATCCATAGACACAGTCCTACCATATTATTAGCTCTGTGTCAATACCTGATGTGTAGGTTTGTCACAGTGTTACCGCAACACAATTAAATACCAGTACATGAGTGTTTTACTTTGCTGTCAAAGTTTACAGGACAATTACTCTTTTCCCAGAAAATGATTATATCCCAAATGTTATTTTTTAAATAAACTGTTTAAAATGACAGTTTTTCTCTTTTCTAACTTTATTCCTGCTTGGTGTGATTTGGTATTTTTGACAGAACTTGAGGTTTTTACAGCTTGTTTGATCTGCTCTCCAGCAGAGAGCTGGAGCTAGTTAAAGTGGTTATTAATTCCCAAGACAGATGTGATGTTAAGGTTCAGGGCCATTGGAGGTACCTTAATAAAGCCAACCATGAACAGAGCTTGTCAAAGTAACATTAGCCATACATGTATGTAATGATGTAACCATTGGCTCATGACTGACAATTTATATACAGTTAGTACATACACACAGTATGTGTAATTTATTAGTAATATACAGTTAGTACACACGCAGTATGTGTAATTTATTAGTAACGAGAGAAAGTAAAAGAAAGTATGGGAGCCTTATGGGACCACTGATGTAATATAGTCATAATTCACCCATATATGTGTTGGCAATGGAGAAAAAAACACCATGAGTACAGTAAGTTGGGTTATGTAGAAAAAGCTGTCATGGAAGTAACAATAACCATGTATACTGAAGAGTAACCTCTGGCTCCAGATGACAAAGTTGTGGTATACTGTACAGTATGTGTAATTTATTGAGGCAGTCAAAACAGAGAAAGAAAGTATGGTAGCCTTATGCAACCATAGTACTACATACTGTAGTGTATTAGTATACAGATAATGAATGGTTATGAGTGCAATAGTGCAAATATTTCATGAGTTGAAAGATGGAATGTTCCATTCAACGAGGCGTGGTCGAGTTGAATGGAACAAATTACATCTTTCAACGAATGAAATATTTGCACTATTGCACGAATGGAAACCATTCATTATTTGTTTTATACAACACCTTCAAATTTGGATATTATTGGATGTAAAATGCAACAGATTGTTTTGAAGAGACAGGTTTCTCTGCTCTCTTACCATTGAAAAAAAGTGCTATCAAAAAAGTATAACCCATGGTTCTATTTCATAGAGTGCAGTAGAGCGGATTATGCATGCAATCGACGAGCAATTGACCAATCAAATGGCCGGAATATAATTAGGTGTTGTATGATCTCAGTTATTCCATGTACAAATTTGGATGCAGATCTTACAGTAGATTGGGTTCGTGTCTGAACAAAGTTTTCCAACGTAATAATACCTGTAGCCATTGCTTTACTTTTGCTTTTTTTCTGTAATTGAAAGAGAAATGAACAAAAAAAAGGGGGGGGGGAGAAAGTATGGTAGCCCTAAAGAACCATTGTACTTAATCCTTTGATTACATTTTAACTCATTTTGCTATGTGCAAGTTGGGTTTCTTGCTGAACAAATGCAATCAAATATAACAATTTAATCTATGTCTGTATATGTTTTCTATGGTAATGTGTACTAATAGTCTGTCTGTTTGATGACTTCAATGTGTCTACACTCTACAGAGATAATAAACTAAGTCGACCTCGGGGAGCCACTATTTATGCATTATGCTTGGTTAGCAACTTCTGAATCATATGCCGAAGGCAACGACAGTAGCTACATTATCATGAGTTTAGTTTCTAACCTACAATAATATATATGCTGACAATAACAGACAGGCAAAACTCGGCCTCAAATTTCGGCTGTAACCTTCAATTTTATGAACTCCCTCATCAATGAAACATCTTTGTGTGCATGAATGATTTTTTTAATATAATACTAATGTAATATAAATGACATTGATTGATGATTTCCAACCCAAATTTCTTGATAATTGTGAATTCAAACATGAACAGTTGTCAAGATTATAATGAACTTAATAGATGTATCTAGGTACATCATGACACACATCTTTAAACATTAATGTCATAATTAAGATATGCATGCAACATTATCACCTTTTTCACTCTCACGATTTAAGACTATTGTGATAATGTTGCACTACAGGGATGTGTTATATTTCAGTGTACTGTGTGAGTCTCTACACACAGCTGGTAGCTATGCGGTCATATGTACCTTCCTCCTCCTGTTCACCTTCGAAATTCAATCCCTCCCCCCACCCCCCCCCCCCTCCCCCACAAATGTCTTGTCAAACTTTTGGAAAGAACTTGGGAAGAGAACCTGGAGGGGAAATTTCCTTGGAAATCTAGGAACCTCAGCAAGATAAAATGGTTTAGGGGGCTAATGCAATTAAGCAAATTGCACCTCACTTATTGTAGACACAAGATGCTCATGAATTATTCATAAGATGGTATGATCATACTTGAAACCAGTTCATTGCAGGTGAGAGCTTGCAGGCATCTAAACCTGCGGTATAGTCGGTTTGAAAATTAACCATGTGTCGTGCTGTTGGTAAAAAACGGCTAATCATTTCTCCGACATGTGTGTAATAAGGAAATGAATTTACACCTTTTGCCACTAGCCTGTCGGGTGGAGGCGTCTGGCCTTCAGATGCCTAAAAGTATGTGTAATAAACTGAAATCAAGTTAGGCAGTATGTTTTACCAGCTTTTTTGTTGAGGCACCTAACCTTGGGAAGAGATAATTTTAGGATGAAGGGAAAACTCGGTTTGTTTCTTTGGTGTACTGTAGTACTGTATGCTGCTCATTACTATACGTATGTTGACAATGACTGGCAGTATGTCTGCCAGCTCTTTGGGATGAGCTCTGTTCAAAACTCAGTCTTTATCATGGCAAATGTAATTAAGGATTAGATTTTTGCCGCTGGCACGAGCAGTCGATTTACTCGCTGCACGTGTGAGTGTTGACTTGAGACCGTGATCTATGCCGAGGAGAAGCTATAACATGCTCGGTTGTACAGTGTAATCTTGTCGCAAAATGAGAATGTGGTAGAATTTTAACTTTAACTTGTACCTAATATGTGGACTTGAATTACAAAAAGTGGTGCTACCTTTGAACGGTTGAGTGTGGGATGGATGTAGGGATGTGCGTGGGAGTGGGCTGGAAGTGGGATAGAGTATAGCATGGAAGGAACCATTAGAAACTGATTTTATAGACTTCCATATGGTCACATCTGTATAGCTTAATCCTGTAGGATTATTAAAACTCTGAAGGATGGTATGCATATTCATGGAATTAATACATGTCATAAATATTGATAACCTTGTTAACTATCAGTTGACTAGATAGAAGTACATTATAGTATATACTGCCCCTTCCTCCTCCCTCCCCTGATTTGCATCGCTGCAGAAACCTCCCGACTGTTAATCGAAGGTGGTGGGGCCATGGCTTCCCCAGCCCCCTCACCCTTTGCACATGTATACCACTGCTGTACACATGTGGGTAGCTTGCTGTTGTACTCTACATGTAGAGTAAAGGTGTGTATAAGCTTCCTTACTTTAGTATGCACAACAATTTCTCTTACTCTCACTTATCACAAATTGTTTGGACTGACATCAGAGTTACACTGGAGGGGAAAAAAAAGAGAAGAAAAATAGAAAAACCAAGAAAAAAGAAGAGAATTACTTGCAAGTGATTTGGGATTGACCTATGACCCTTCCATATAAGAAAAGTGAGTTGTGTGACCCATCAGAAACATAAATCAGTCTTATGCATAGATTAAGACAAAAGATAATACATCATTTGTTACATCATTTAAGCCAGATTAAGGAAAAATTTCAAACATGTTCTGTTTACTTTTTAGAAAATTTATTAGTCTGGCAATGACCCCTGGGAAGAAGAACTTTTTACTGAGGGTAGTCAGTTTACATTGAAGTAAACAAATCACCTGAATCTTTGTTATATTGCACTGGATTGTGGTCTTGTTGGCACAACCAGCAGACACCAGAAACTTTTAATGAGGGCTGTTTGTTTCCATGGTAACTCAAAAAACCACATTCTTTTGAGCTCTGGTCCCAATCATATAGTGTCAACTGTGGCATTTGTCTAAAGGCTGCCAAATGTAAATAAAACATGTAACTAAGGAGGGTGAATATGCAAATTTAAAATTGTTTCTTGAACTGATGTATTATTTAGATGCCCCACATGCCCCCCAAATGCCCCACTCCCCTGTGCCACAGTATATCACCAATGCCACAATTTATCCCTACCCTCACAAGTTAACAATAATTTAGTTGAAATTTGTCCTTTGCTTGTGGTTAATTTTCAGTGTGGTCACCAATAACTTGACAAGTCTTAAAAGCATTTAATGGCACATGAAATCATCAGTGTTGGCTTTAGGTGGCATATGAGACCGATAATCATTTGAAGAAAAGTAGTTGTGTGCTATAAATTAATTTGGTTGTGACCGTTTGATTGTTATTTTTGTAAACTCACTAGCATATAATACTGTGCTATGTGTAGTTCATGTACCAAGGCTACTGGGGGCTCTCCAGCGCTTCGACCGAGGGCGCTCTCCGGTATTTACAGATCTCCGAATCAGGGTAACAAGATCGCATGAAAGCGCTCACAAGCATGCCATTGGATACAGACACGCCGGGTGATTGGCTAGTCCAAGGTACCACTCGTGCAGTTTCGCCTAATGAAAACCATGTGTTAGAAAACGCAAGTTAAGGTGCATAGAACTTGTAGTCTGTCTTGAAACTTCAGAGGTACACGAAAGATCTCTTCTTCAATTACCAGGAAAGAACTGATACTTCTCTTGATCAGCACTTGGTACACCATGCAACACTGATGATTCTGGTACTATTATTACATTACAGCTTGTCGATTTTTCCCGGAACTAGATGGGACCGATATGGCAGGGCGTTCTTTTTAAGTTGCTTGCTCTCAGAGTGCCCATAAGACAGCCTATCCATGTATCTGAGAGCCCATAAGACAGCCTATCCATGTATCTGAGAGCCCATAAGACAGCCTATCCATGTATCTGAGAGCCCATAAGACAGCCTATCCATGTATCTGAGAGCCCATAAGACAGCCTATCCATGTATCTGAGGGCCCATAAGACAGCCTATCCATGTATCTGAGGGCCCATAAGACAGCCTATCCATGTATCTGAGAGCCCATAAGACAGCCTATCCATGTATCTGAGAGCCCATAAGACAGCCTATCCATGTATCTGAGAGCCCATAAGACAGCCTATCCATGTATCTGAGAGCCCATAAGACAGCCTATCCATGTATATGAGAGCCCATAATACAGCCTATCCATGTATCTGAGAGCCCATAATACAGCCTATCCATGTATCTGAGAGCCCATAAGACAGCGTATCCATGTATCTGAGAGCCCATAAGACAGCCTATCCATGTATCTGAGAACCCATAAGACAGCCTATCCATGTATCTGAGAGCCCATAAGACAGCCTATCCATGTATCTGAGAGCCCATAAGACAGCCTATCCATGTATCTGAGAGCCCATAAGACAGCCTATCCATGTATCGCAATATTTCCTTAAACGTAGTGACTAAAAGTCTAACTATAGATGTTGTCATAGCAATTAACATTTTGCGTTCTTTCTTTCCCCCAAACAGACTTGAGCTGATGATCTAAACTCAAGTTGATAATAAAGTAAATTATTTCGTTGAAGGATGGCATTTGAATTCATCCAAAAGCATCAGCTCCTCCTTGAGTTGGAACGAGAGGCAGAGGTGGAGGAGGCCAGGTAAATTAATTGATTGATGAATTAATTAAGTGAATCGTTGTAGAAATTTGAAGTTATCCTTCACATCACTACAGTTAATTAACAGTTAATTGAAATGTCATTCACAAACGATGCCATATATGATATTGTCAGATTCATGATTCACATTTCAAATCGAAGACCGTTATGACTATCAAAACCAAATGTTGGAGATGTTCAATCAAAACCAAATATGGATCAAAACTTCTTCATGTCAAGACTGTCATGTTATACATATTTTCTCTTTAATCTGAGTTGTAACATTTTTAGTCTATTTTGTGGTTGTGAGCATATCAGATGAAACACTGTCTAATCTTGTTTTATTTCCAATTTCAATGCCACAGGACAGTGTTTTTATTTGGTGTAGTTCATCTTAAGCATTTGGGTATCTTCAATGCAGTCTATATAAGTGACTAGTTTGATTATTATTATTCTTCTTTGTATTATTATAATGATTGTTGGTATTATTATTCTTATATTTTTTGTTATTATTATTACTACTACTGTTTCTGCCACTGCCACTACTTATTACTATTCATGATTCTTATGATTATCATCATCATTATTAATATGATCATCATCCTCATCATCATTGTTGTCATTATCATCGTCGTCATCATCATCATGGTGATTAAAATGATTTATAAAGAAAAAAGTACAGTAATATTGTTACCCAGCAGTTATTTCTGATGTAACAAGGACACCAAAATCAGACGGGCAAGTATTTCTAAATAAGTTTGAAGTTATTTGATCATAATTTTTTCAGATCTGTATTGGAATGCACGTCCTCCAAACTTCTCTCGCTGAAGGGAGTTTGCTTCCCAAAGCTGGTCGTATCCAACCAATCCACTGGCCTCTACGGGAGAACTCTGATAACATTTGAACCTGCAAAGCATCATGGGATGGCATCTTTACCAGCCAATCAGGTCAGACCTGGTAAGACAAATGATCTAATGCCTCGTTCATTCTTATCTCAAGTTTAGATCAGTCTTATGTTCAAAGTCATGAGTGTTGGATAAGATAAAAGATTTAAACTGAAACTTTGCTCATAAACGAAACCTAAATCAGTGAGTTCTGGGGATTTCATCCTCGGAAAATTATTCCTGTCATAAATAATTTCAGTTATCCAACCTTGTGGGTCAGCTTTGACTTTTATTAATCGCTAGTAACTAGAAGTCTCCTCTTCTGAATATGACAATGTTGGCTGGTAGCATTATACATTTGAGGATGGTAACACTACAGTACTAGCTTTATACATGCAAACAATTTTACAAATTGCAGTATGTAACATTTGCTAGGAAGGTATTAATATTGGAACAAGATTCAACAACATGGCTCCAACTGATCAGTCTCTAATGATATTGTTGACATTGTAGGAGACACTAACCTGATCAGACTCTAATGTTACTGTTGACATTGTACGAGACACCTAACTGATCAGACTCTAACGATGCTGTTGACACTGTACGAGACACTAACCTGATGTATCTGCACATATTACTTTTGTTTTAAAAGAATGAATTGTCAACATATTTTCAGTGCTTTGAGCTTTGTGCATTAAGGAAGGAAACGATTAAGGGATGTTAACATAGTTTCTAAATTAACATATGTTGCATATTTAAATACACCTTCGACTCAGTGACAAGTCTGGGGAAAAGGGTTTCAGGGGTCAACAGCCTCGTACCTTGGGTCATTAGGGGGCCCAGGAAAATACTGAGGTGGTCCAGGCAAGTTTGGTATAAAAAAGGGAGTACTCTCATGGAAAGAATAAAGATTGCAAACAGCTGGATATAATGGCATAATTTTTCTCATGACTTGACCTGATTTTTGACGATGACAGAATATAAAATATTTTTTAATATCATACGTAATTTATAAGATGTTTTTCTGATGTCTTTTACAGGAGATGTCGTTGGTGTTTATCCATCGGTGGGCTCACCGTCGGCCGCCTCTCAACTCCTCACTGGTCTGGTGTGGCAGCTCAGGTCAACCAAAGTGATAATAGCTGTGGAGCATCAGGAGGAACAGCTACAAGATGGCAAAGTCTTCATGCTTGTAAAGCTGTCCAACGATGTTACCTACAAAAGACTTAAGAGGTAGGTGTCACATGCTGTCACGAATTATCAAATGTTACCCAGAAATGAGGTGAGAGGTAGGTGTCACAAAGGTCAAATGTTACTTAGAAATGACTTAAGAGGTTGGTGCCACAAAGATGTCACGAATGTCAAATGTTACCTAAAAATGAGATGAGAGGTAGGTGTCACAAAGGTAAAATGTTACCTAGAAAAGACTTAAGAGGTAGGTGTCACATGCTATGTTACCTAAAAATGAGGTGAGAGGTAGGTGTCACGAAGGTCAAATGATACCTATAAATGAGATGAGATGTAGGTGTCACAAAGGTCAAATGTTACCTAGAAAAGACTTAAGAGGTAGGTGTCACATGCTGTCACGAATGTCAAATGTTACCTAAAAATGAGATGAGAGGTAGGTGTCACGAAGGTCAAATGATACCTAGAAATGAGATGAGATGTAGGTGTCACAAAGGTCAAATGTTACCTATAAAAGACTTAAGAGGTAGGTGTCACATGCTGTCACGAATGTCAAATGTTACCTAGAAATGAGATAAGAGGTAGATGTCATGAATGTCAAATGTTACCTAGAAATGACTTCTAAGTTACAGTAGGTGTCCTGTGCTGCCACGAATGTCAATTGTTACCTAAAAATGAGATAAGAGGTACTGTAGGTGTCACGAAGGTCAAATGTTACCTAGAAATGAGATGAGAGGTATATGTCACGAAGGTCAAATGTTTCCTATAAAAGACTTAAGAGGTAGGTGTCACATGCTGTCAGGAATGTCAAATGTTACCTAGAAATGAGATAAGAGGTAGGTGTCATGAATGTCAAATGTTACTTAGAAATGACTTAAGAGGTTGGTGCCACAAAGATGTCACGAAATATCAAATGTTACCTAGATATGGCTTAGGAGATAGTTGGCCCATGATATCATGAACGTCAAATGCTGTTACCTGGTTTAGCATATTCAAAGCTGTCAAATAATCTTCCTGTCACAAATCTCGAATGGCATTACTGATAAACAATGGTGTTAGTTAAGAACAATTAAAGAAAAAGGTGATGACGAAGTTGCCAAATGATGTTACCTAGAACTGCTGTCACAAATGTCAAATGATGTTGCCCATCTAGACAACTTCAGACAAAGGTATGACATGGTGCTAAGATTGTCAAATGATGTTACCTAAAAATGAATTTGAAGTGGTAGGTGTCACATGCTGTCACAAATGTCAAACGTTGTTGCCCATAAACACGTTAAGAGAAAGGTGTGACATGCTGCTAAAATTGTCAAATGATGTTATCAAGTAATGACCGTGAAGGGGTAAGTATCTGTCACATGCTGTCACGCAATGTCAAACGATTTTACCGATACACAACTTAAACAAAAGACGTGACATACATTCAGTTTCAGAGTTTTCAGAAACTCCAGTTTTACAGAATTTTGATTTCTGCATTGAAAAAGATTTTTTCCAAGTGTGTCACTTTAAAACGAAAATGGGTATACAGGATATTTTACGGAAGACTTAGATTTAATTAGACTGTCAGATGCCATTTTGAATATAAATACTTGACAAATTTTAGCTGCTTTTCACCTCCCCCCAAATCATGTGCCTTTTTATCACCTATTCTTTCAGTTTCTATCACGGTTATCATTTCACCTTTTTTGCCCCCATTTTTTTGTGACTTTCATGGATTGATAAGCAACCTCTCACACAAAACACTTTTCATTTGACATCAGTAATAAATTTTGTCAAAAATGGTCTTAGTCGTTAAGTTTGATAAAAAGACCTAAGCCCCTGGCAAAATGTGGCAGATAACATTATCTCTGTTTCTGCCATAAATGTATTGGCAGTTCTTGAAAGGATTGCTTCTCAAAGTAAATACATGTAAAGGGTTTTATCTAACTGCCAATTTCAGATAGTGTAACCAAATGGTACATAATCTTAATTCTGCTGACAGGGTAGGTAGAGTATAGTCTCACATAGGCTGTGTTTAAGGAAATTCTTGTCTGGGTGAACGATGTAAACTTTGTGGAAGACAAATTTTGTCCTGGCATCGATTTCTGAGTGGAATCTCCTTGTGAATAGATCGTAATGTAAGTGAAGGTGTCATGTAACAGTTGGAGCCTGTCCATCCATCAATCGTTACGTTCTTGCTTTGAATCCTGGCCAGACTCTCTTGACTAACTCCAGATTGCTGCTTTGCAGTGGAGCCCTCTGTGAAACTTGCTAGTCCTGGTTTCAAAATTTTGCGAAATGTGGTTTGGTCGGGTTCTTGCATAGCGGAAGTCAAGTGAGGTCATTGCCACTGACTAACCTGACTTGGGAGTCGAATCCTTTACTCCAGTCACGGTGCTATCTCTAATTCTCTATCAAGAAAAACCCTCTTGTTGGTTTCCGCACCCAGTTGGGACAATTTTTTCTATACTGTAGTGTCATGTCCCGCTTCAGAGCACTCGTATTGTCAGTACAAGCAGTATGAATATCATGTTTCTATCAGATCAAGGTTAGGAACTGTTTGTACTGGCAATACCAGTGTGTTGAGAGCATGATATTGGTGTACAGTTTAGAGAGTTATTGGCATAGGAAATTTGGTTTCAATAACAAACAATGAATATACATCATTTCTTGGTTTCCAATAACAAGCAATGAATATGCATTATATCTTCTCACACTCGCCTCATCTTACTAACCGTGACATTTTATCCATTGTTTGGTCTCGTTGCAGTTCATCATTTCTAACCACCAAACTACATTTTTAACATTGACGTTTCTAAATCTGTAACCAATAGACATTCCGATATGATATCAATTTCTGAAGTCAATTCAACTAAAGTACATATCTAAAAGTATCCCTGTTCTCTATAAATATAATCTGTTTGTTCTGAACTACGGAATAATAAATTATTGAGCACTATCAAACCATACTGATACTGCCCATGTATGTCAAGTTGGTGCAACAATTGATCCAATATTAAAGATGATTCAATCTGCCTCTTTTTTTAAAGTTTTTTCAATGGTGTCCAATCCAGTATTAGCAAACAATAAATATGATTATTTCTTCTTTAATACTGACCTCGTCTTACTAACTGCGGTATTATATCGAGACCGGTGCTGGTCTGGTTCGGTTTCATTAGCATAAATAACCCTCAATTACATTGTTCAACATTGGATGTCATCAAATGTGAACTGCCAATAAACATTCCAACATGATATCAGCTTTCTCAAAACCAACCTGATCGCACCATTAAAGCATTCTAGTGATCCTACCAACCATAGTCTAGTTTTCCATATTTAAGGGTTCTTTATTGAGGGGGAGGGGGGGGAGGGGGGGGGGAGGGGAGGGGAATAAGTCTCAGAGCTATATGCATTTATTTGGTCAACTAGATAAACTAGGTAAATATATTTCAATTCTTTCACCTCAGATACATGTATTAATGTACTGTGGATGAGCTATTATAATCTTCATTTTCTTTCAAACTTTCAAAACTTGGTGGGTGTGGTGTGTATGGGCATGGGACGTAGTGCCTTTGTGGCTTAAGATGTCAAACATTCAAAAGTCAGAGGTCAAAATTCAAATTACCCCTCTCACTCCCCATCCCTGAAAAGTCCTGCATTTTTTGCCATTACTTGTATATATATACCAAACTGACCAAATTGGTCAAAAACCTGCAAAATTAAGATATCAGAATCTACATGTCTATTGTGCATTAATTTATGAAAAGCACCAAAGGTCAAGTGATCAAAGACTGTCACAGACCAAACATAGACAAATTTATGCGAAAAAGTGTTTCGCAAACATCTCCCTATTTACAAGGCAGATTAACTCATAAAGTTGTTGGGTGTGTGCCTGGGATGTGTCCTACGTTCACAAAGGTCACTATAATTCCAAGAGGTTTAGGCAGCCTTTTGTTAAACCAGCCAAATCTTGCTCACACCTTACACATATAATGAATGTAACCCTCTTTTTTTGTTGCACAAAACAAACGTTGTACTGTAGATATCACTAAACTAATTAGTTAACATTTGACTCTGACATAATATTCCCAGCAATTAGGCTGGTCAGCTTTGTAAATTATGATGTTCAACCCCCCTTCCCCCTTCCCTCCAAACATTACCATAAATATGCATTAAGGAATATTTTGATAGAATGTTTCTATATTATGGTATTTTTTTCGTTTGAAATTTGTTTATTTATTGTTTTTTTACTTCTATGTTCGCTTTTAAACAGAATGATGTAATCGTGTGTCTTTTAAATATTGTAACAGTATGGAAATGAAAAATGATGGAAATGATTACACCATGTTCCACTTTAATGTTGTACCCACAATGCAGTTCCTCGCCACATAAGTCACAAGTAACATGATCATTTAGTTCATATCAGTCATGTGCCTGCTTAATCTTTATAAATTGATGAATGAATCTCCTTGAAAACCTCCCACCAAGATGTCATTCAAATATGATACAAAAATAACTACAAATTTTCCTATTTTTTATCTTCCCTGACTTTAAACGTCATGAATGATTTTGATTGGTTCAGACAAGTAACCACTGGAGACCCTGTGAATAATCTACTGCCAGTTCTATTTGCAAGCTGTTTGCTGGCTTGGTTAAATCCACTTGACAGTTTAATACAATGGCACTCTGAGTATGTGATTGTTTAGTAGCTTTCTTTGTTACAGTGCAAGATACGGTAGTTTGGGTACTTAGCATGGTACAAATTGGCACAGAGAACATTTTTAAGACAAAAAAAAAAGGACTTCTGAAATCTCTGGTACTCCTGGTTTTCCTGGTATTTTACCCATCCCCTCATCCTCAACCCCCTCCCCCTCCCCCTCATAATAGTATCTATATCTTTGTTAGATTTGAGCTTGTGATTTGATAATTTGGTAGTGTGTTGCGCATCGCCAGAGGTAATTTTTGCCAAGCACCGTCAGCAATGTTGTAGTTTTAGTACCCAGCCCACCCCCCTCCCACCACCCATTTCCATTCCCCTATACTGTACCTCTCTCTTCCACCCCTGCCGAAAGTATCTTTGTTCTACGCTTGCAATATTGAAAGATAATTTGGTAACTAGTAAGATGAACATTCACAGAGACAAGTTTGTGAAATACAATGTTTTCAGGTACCCTGTACCTTCCCCCCAAAGCTTCCAAACCCTCCATACACCCACCCTCCCCTCCACCCAACCCCTCAACCCACCCCACCATCTCTTTCTCCGATTTCTATCCCTTCTCTGATCCCTGTCACCAGCCAGTAAAGTGAGAATTAAAGATCTCTGATGGGTATTAGCAGGGAGAAGGTCTATGGAACATCCTCTGCAACTTTATACATGTACAGTATGCCAGTCATTCCTTCATCCATTCCCCCATTCCCAAACCCTTCTACTTCACCTCCCCTCTGCCTTCACTTAGTATGTTAGATACATTTAAATGATGCACCCTGACCATCCCCAAAGCATGCCTGATATTTATTGACCTACTGACCATTTCCCTCTCCCCTCCCCTCCCCTCCCCTCCACTCACCCTCTCCCTGAACCTCTCCCTGACCCTCTCCCTCCCCCTCCCTTTCCTCCTTCTCCTTCACTTGTCATTTTTCTTTATGCTCAGGTACATAAGTGCACATTGCTGCTTGCTTTTCTGATAGATCAAATCACCGTGCTGTGATAATTTTAGTAGAATTACAGTACTGTACAATGTAAACGGACTTATTGAAGTGAAAAGTGTTGAAAATTCCACACACAGTAAATTTATTCCAGACACAACAACCTGTTTCAATAAGTACTCTGTACCTTTTAATGTGATATTTGAAGGTTGCTACTTATTAAAACTGATATTTAAGTGAAATGTTGCATGACTCACTCAGAAACTGATTTTTCAAATGAGACACTTGATTGTTACAGTCATTAAGCATATAACTCAAAACTCATTAAAATAGTGGAAATCACAACGCCGTACTCTGGCCCCCCCAAATTCTTTTTCTGTTCTCCTTCCATTTTTACTACCGTGATGAAATCTTTATGTGTGAAGATATTATTTAGCTATTATCATTGATTGATTCTGATATCACTCTTAGTTTTGTGTTTTGAAGGATAATTCCAGCTTTGGTGATATTTGGGTGATGAATCGTGACTCATATCATGTTGGTTGTAAAACTTGATTGATTGTAAATCTGTATGATAAGTGATGACAGACTTTAAGATTATCTCTTAAAGGGATATTCATGTATATTCATGTATATTTGTGTATTCATGCATGCATGTTAAACCTGAATATTCCGGAAATTTATGCTCTTTACAGGTCTAGTATTTCACGGTTTAATCCAATTCTTTCTCAAAAAGAAAGCAAACTGGTGCTTAAAACTGCTACTGGCTAAAAAATCAATGTCCCATTGGCATTTTCCTGAACTGCAACTAGCATTGATCAGTTACTGCACAGCAGTGGCGTCGCCAAGGGGGGGCCAGGGGGGCATGTGCCCCCCTGGAAAACCTAGTGCCCCCCGAGTGCCCCCCCCCATTTGAGATTTGGGTTGGTAAAAAAAATATATATATATTTTGTTATATTCAACTCCCATCATCTGAGTTGGTTTTTCATAAGGACAAAGAAGCACAGTAATTCGTATTTTCTTCAAATGAGCTGCGAAAAAATGAAAAAGTTTATCCTTGACCGTCGGGTATCGAAGTCGTAACCCGCGCCATCACAACAGGTGAGCCATACTCGATGTGTGATCAAACTTTCGATTGCATGGTGAGATCCCTGATAGGAGCCAATAACGATGCTGGAACCTGTTACATCTTAATAGATGATGGGAGAAAACGAGAAGGACAAGAAAGGAGTTAATTAATTCAACAAATGTAGGTTCTATTGATAGGGTTAGGCATAATATCGATAGCATGTGGTTCATATCCTCTGCAAAATTCTGCGCGTTGTTAAAATCATTACCTCAAAAATAGCAATTTCTGGAGATATCTTCAGATCGAATTTAGCATCAAATGTGGCACCATTTTGCATCTAGCCCATCCTCCGTATGCGAAAATTTTCTAAAGGGGAGGGGGGGCACCCCCTCCCCTTAGACCCCCCCAGGACGGCAATCCGTATCCACCTAAGTGCCCCCCATCAAATGCTGGTGCTCCCCCTGTGCCCCCCCAGACTGAAAAGTCTGGTGACGCCACTGCTGCACAGGCAATTATGGGAGCAGTCAGTAGTATTTGCTGATAGTAACAACCACTGAAATCATATTTATATTCTTAGTGTCTACTGCCACCCCCAAACAAAAAAAATCTTGTGACTTTCTTTGCTACTGGCCAACTTAAAAATACACTGGCATAATTTAGCTATTAAATATCCTGAATTCTGAGGCCTGCTGTTAATATATCTGGTTCCTACCTGTAACTGTTAGACATGGTTGTTTGAAGGTGAAACTTTTCTTGACCAGATGAACACTTTCAGACTACCACACAAAGTTAAAAAAAAATACTTTAAGGGATATATATATATATATATATAGACAAAGTGAAAGATATGTGTTAGAGAGGAAATTTTACACAATAGTTGAAGACTCCAACCCATTATCTTTTTTGTCTGACTGTCATTGTTGTTGTTTGAATGTAAATTTGTTTACCAGGTAAATCCTTTATCACCCTGCAATTGGAACACGGTAGGTGGTCTGTGATATGGTCCATGACAAATCTTCAAAACCAACTATGAATCCAATAGTTTCTATTTTTTGTACTTTTAACTTCATTATTTTGTACAAATGTTGAATTCTGGTTTTGCAGGGCAGAACTGAAAGACTTTTCATGGTTAACACAACTTTTATGTTTTGTTCCCTTAACAGGGCATTAAATGACTTGGTCAAGTCTACCAACAGTCACAGTTCACACCTGCAGGAAGTCCTCTTTGGAGAGGCCTCTTTGGGTTCACCTTTGAACTTTGACATATCAGGTCAGAATTATTTATCAAAATATTGGAAATCATTGAAAAAATCGAGGAGAAACGGAAGAAAAAAGACTTCATTTCAGTAAATATTGCAGAAATGTTTCAAATAATTGCAAAGTTCCTTTTTGAGATCAGTAATATGTTTACAGGAATACTCTGGTGGCCTCTGGTGGCAAACAACAATACATTGTTCAGAGAGAAATATATTCCACACTACCCCAAAAAAAAAAAAAAAAAAAACCTACCCAGTCTCAATAACTTGTTCCTAACTCAAGATATGGTTGATTGAATGTATCTTACTTTGGCTAAACCTACAATGACTCCAGACAGTTGGATCACAGCAGGGGGTCTATGTCATCATCTGGGTAAATGCTTCACAAAAGCATTTTCTTAATAGACTATTATTATAATCTATTTGTAGATTTTTCCTTGAGACTTGATACATTTGGAATGTTCCCCTATAGCTGTCACTGTTTCCATTCAAAAGCTTTTTTTTTTTTGTAGAAATATTCTTTTCCTCTGTGGATAAAATGATTGATTACAAAGAAAAACAAAAAACAAAAGACATATTCAGCTGGAAAAGTGTCCTGGTGACATCATTCATTCTGCTGTTGCCAGGTGCAGACTTTATAGAATATCACAACATTTGAAAAGGGTTGTTTATCTTTGTGGTACAAAATGCTATGAGAATGAAGCCTACAGAATCTAATTTGAAGCCCTATCCATGTGATGATTGTTAATGGACACCAGCTAATACCCTTAACCTTCACTCTCTACGTTGAGTGTTCAAAGGATAACAAGGCTGTTATTGTCACACCCATTCCTGCTCCCAGGACTGTGACTAAACAGCTCCATCCAACTGAGAATGTACCCGAGCATCATCACTTTCTTAAATACTGAGGGAGGACCCTTCCAACCCCCTCCTCCCCTCCCAATCATTCATTGTTACTGCAGCAGTTTATCCATGGTATAAACAATTGAAAGAAAGGGACAAAGCCCCAAATTCCAAAATCTTGCAAACTAGAAATACTAAATCCAGACAAAGAGACTCTGCTTAACAGTGCTGCAATGCAGCAACTTTTCAGTTGGTCAAGAAAATCTGATACGTGGTTAAGTTATCTTCCAAAATTAATATCGTAACTGCTCAGCTGGTTGGTAGAGAATGGAAGTTTGTTCCAGAGGTCGTTTGTTAAAATAAAGGGTTATGAAAGAGTCGGATATATGAATTTTGTGTTTCTGTTGATTGTTTTCAGATTTAAAGTTTTTCAATTCAGACTTGGATGCATCTCAGCAAGAGGCTGTGGTCTTTGCTCTCCAACAACGAGAGATTGCGATCATTCATGGTCCTCCAGGAACCGGTAAGACAACCACGGTTGTAGAAGTAATACGTCAAGCTGTTCATCAAGGCTTAAAGGTAATGTGAAATAAAGGGATGTGTTATAGGAGATGCAGTGCATTGTAGTGGAGTGTAGGGTAGTGTAGTTGAGTACAGTGTTACTTGTGTAGTTCAGTGTAGGGTAGTGAAATGTACTGTAGGGTAGTGTAGTTGAGTACAGTGTTACTTGTGTAGTTCAGTGTAGGGTAGTGAAATGTAGTGTAGGGTAGTGTAGTACAGTGCAAGACAGTGTTGTGTAGTATGGTGCTGTGTAGGGTAGTGTAGTACAGTGTTGTGTATTTCAGTGCTGTATAGTGTAGTGCAGTGTAGATGAGTGCAGTGTTGTGCAGTTTGGTATGGTTAATGTAGTGCAAGTTAGTGCAGGGTAGTTAAGTGTAGTACCTTGCAGTGTTGTGCAGTGCAGGTTAGTGCAGCATAATTGAGAGCATTGCAGTGATGTGCAGTGTAGGTTAGTGCAGCATAGTTGAGAGCATTGCAGTGATGTGCAGTGTAGGTTAGTGCAGCATAGTTGAGAGCATTGTAGTGATGTGCAGTGTAGGTTAGTGCAGCATAGTTGAGTGTACTACACTGTAGTGCTGTGTAGTGTAGTGTAGTTTAGTGTAGAACATTGCAGTAATGCGCCCATAGATTTAAATGCAGGGTATTTTAGTGTAGCAAGTAGTGCTGTGCTGTGCAGTGTAGTATAATGCAGAACAATGTTGGACAGTAAAGATTATCACAGTGTGTTTTGCAGTGTAGTATAGTACAGGGTGGTCTTATTTTATGTAGTATCCTTTAATTAAGTTCAGTGAACTTACAGTATTGTATTGCAATTTATATAGTGCATGACTATACAGTTTATTGTAGTGAGTTTCAGGTTTAGTTATTGACAATGTATTTTAATTGGTTAGGGGAAGGTCCATGGGGGCAGGGGGTGGGGAGGAGGGGATGGTCCCCTGCTACAATGCTCATGTTTCTTGACATGCTTTATATTCTACATAAGTTTTAAGTCCACTTCAATCAAGAAAGGTTTCAATTAAATTACTTAAACATTCAAGCGGATTCATTTTTGAATCTCGTCTATTCAAGTGTTAAAGCCTTACTTTGTATTAATAGTTTGACGCTTCGGTTTGTCTCTAAATTCTTTCTTAAATGAAACACCGTCCTACTTGAAAGAAGAAACACAAGGAATTCAACAATCGTCTGTTCGTTCCTTCGTTCTACAGGTCGTAGCTTGCGCACCGTCTAATGTTGCCGTTGACAATCTCATTGAAAGGCTGGGTAGGAGTAAGGATATAAACGTGGTCCGTATCGGACATCCAGCTCGCCTGCTGCCAGAAATCCAGCGCTTCTCGCTAGATGCAAGACTGGCTGCCAGTGATGCCGGGAAGTTGCTTATAGATATCAGAAAGGATATCGACAAGACATTGGTTAGTTCTTTTGATTAGTCGTAAACTTTGCATGTCATTACAAACCAATCCAAGAGATGTCATGTTTAGGTAACAAGATATTCAAGTGGCATAATATGTGACACTTGTAAGAATGAGAAAGATATTTCACACTGTTCGATGAAAACCCCATTCCAATATCTTGTTCCTCTCTCTAGATATATTTGTTTGATTGTAAACTATTTCTATCATACACAAAAGTTTTTTACTCTAGGAAATGGGTCATAGTTCAGGTACTCTGTGATAATATTATGGCAGGTGTTCTTCTAAAGGCTTAATTTACCTCTAACAATTTGTTTGTTCATTTGTCCTTGAGTCTAGCAACTAGCCTGTGTTAAGATTACGTCAATATACAACTTCTTTTTTGTAAGAGTATTATATTCCTCATATAATATATTTATAATATATTAAATTAATGTTATATTCCTGAAGGAATAAATGATTTTTTACACTTTAAAAACGAAAAGACAAGTAAGAATCTCAGCTCAGGTGCTCTGAAGATATCACTAACTCTTTTGTTGCCAGATGCATTCTTTAAATATTACCAACTTTTACAAAATATTCAGCCACTCATGAGTCAAAAAACTTCTTCAGTTAGCATGCTAAGACTTCCAGCACAGTCAGGCACTTTCTTTGCTACATTAGGACGAGGCAAAGGACTATTAGAATGAGGATAAATGCTTCATAGCATTGTGCTTCAGAAAAAGAACACAAGAAAAAAAAACTACAAGGACCTGCATATTAGAAAAAGAGAGTTAAAAACTAAGGCTTTGTAGCCTACCACATATTAGCTATATATATGCTGTAACAAGTTTCAAGTCTACTACCCTCTGCAGATACATACACTCAGTCAGTACATAGCAACAATGGTCTTGAAAATCCCCATAGCAACTATAGTATGGTAGACCTACTCAGCAGTGTTTTATGAGCCTTTATGCAGTCACTCGTCCACCAAATTGGAAAGACTAATAGATTTGTGGTGTTCTTCATCATAGTGATATAACATTGACTTGATTATCAGACTTGACTCACGTCAGGAAAGTTTGTTGATAGCCACCGAATTTGACCTTCACATGAAGTGATTCATTTTTACCACATTGAATTTTCAGAGAAGCTCAAATTAGCTCAAAATAGTAGCTCAACATTAGAAGAAACTGTTTTCTGACAACAAAAATTTACATTTTTTTCAGCTGCTGGCATTGCAGTGAAAATTTTCAATCTATATTGCCTCATTCTGACCAAAAATGTTCAAAGGACATATTTTCAAAGGGACGATCTCACTGTTAATATATTGATTATTTATTCTTGAAGGGGAAAGCTTCTAAGTCTAAGCAACGTGAGGACAGGAAAAGTACTTGGAATGAAATCAAACATCTGAGGAAGGAGTTGCGAGAAAGGGAACAACTGGCCCTCAGGATGATACTATCAGAGGCCGATGTTGTCTTGGCAACCAACACGAGTATATCAGGGGATGGACCAGTCCACTTATTACCCGGGGATCATTTTCATCTATCTGTGGTAGATGAATGTGCACAGGTTTGTTGACATTTCTATTATGAGGTATTGCATAATAATTACAGTTTAACAGCATTTTAAGGAAATGTCTGGTTAAAAAAATATCAGCTTATGCAAGACTGAAATTGGAACTTGGGAATAATGATTGTGGCAGAAGATGAAACTACTTATTTGTGGCATAATAATTGAACCTTTGCATTACCATGGAAACTAAAGTACTTGCAGCGAATCTTTTTGTAATAGTACAAGAATGGAAAATACAGGGAATTATTTTGTGTCCAATTTTTTGTAGCTGTGTTGAAGGATCTAAAGTTTTTCTCATACAAGACCATATTTCCTTTTTACAAAATAACTGCTGCACATCTTTTAACTTGTATAGTACTTTGACTGCTGTCGCAAGACATATCGCAATGCGATACCGGATATAAAGTTTTTCCCTGTGAAAGCTTTAGTTCCAAGAATAATAAGTTACATGGAGGGACTGAAGTTTGTGAATGGTCTGAAGATAGCCCATCTCTGTGTTCACAGCATTTCTCTCCAATGGAAGATATGGACTTGTCTTCACTGGAAATGTGTATGAGTGGTTGTAATAGGCGCACCATAGGGTTAGAGTACAGACCCTGTTAATACCTCTGACACGATCATACAGGGGTCAAACAAGCTTGGAGCCCTTGAGGGGAACGTTGATCAACCTATAATCAACGTATAATCAACCTATAACATTTGGCTTACCTTCAACAAGCAGAAAGCTAATGTCGATTTGGAAGTAGAAGTATTTCTGGAAGGCGACAGACTTCAAGTTTGCTGACATCATGATCACTGTTCTTTTTTTTTTTTGAGATATATTTCATGAGAGATTACTTTCTATGACGGAGTGTCGTGTTCAATTCTGAAATAGATCCCTTGAAAGTGCTGAGATGGGTAATTATGTATCTCAACGGGGAAACGTTACATGATTGCTTGTCTTATTTTTATATTTCACATTTACAGGCTGTTGAAGCAGGATGTTGGATCCCTTTAAGACTGGCCAGGAAATGTGTCTTAGCAGGAGATCACAAACAGCTACCTCCAACAATTATTTCAGATAAGTAAGAACCATCTTTAAATTGTCACGTTCGGGACATGTTAAAACAAAACAAAGTTTTTTTATGAAGTCTTCTGCAGCATTAGATTACACCACATGATATGATTGTTGAAAGAGGGAGAAAATCTTAGCAAGGTCCCATCAACCAACCCCTCCCCCGCTTCCACCCTTCCCCGCTCACTTTCAAGACACTTGTCATTTAGTCTTTGAAAAAGATCCTGCTAGGATTGAAATGTCAGGCCAACTTATTTTTACACATTCTTTTACATAAAGGCTCTCTAGTGGATAAGCAGTTTGCTAAAAGTTTTATTTTATTTTGTTTTCACTTTCAAGACAGAAACTTTTATATATAGTGATATTGATTCAAGCTTTGTGTTCTTAAATTTCTAGAGCTTCTAAAGATGGATTATCGATATCTTTGATGGAAAGAATCATAAATCTCCATGGCGATAAAGTAGTCAGAATGTTGACCACTCAGTACCGTATGCACAGCGACATCATGTCCTGGTCATCGTCTGCGATGTATGATGATAAGTTGAGGGCGCACTCATCCGTCGCCAGTCATCTACTGAGGTTAGTTTGGCCGTTCTTGGTTATAAGCCGCTTCATGGTTACAATGGCATTTGAGTGTGTAATTATCTTAGTTCTGGGTTGGATTACGTGATATACATACAACACTCATATCACAGTAGAACATACTGGCTTTAAATAGTTCTAGGTCAGTTGACGTGATACACACACAACACACATATCACATTTGAATATACTTGCTTTAATAGTTCTGGCTTGGTTTATGTGATACACACACAAGCACAAATATCACATTTGAACATACTGGCTTAGTTCTGGCTAGGTTTACGTGATACACACACAACATACATATCACATTTGAACATACTGGCTTAGTTCTGGCTAGGTTTACATGATGCACACACAATCACATATCACATTTGAACATACTGGCTTAGTTCTGGCTATGTTTACGTGGTACACACACAAGCACATATCACATTCCAACATACTGGCTTAGTTCTGTTTTGGTTTACATGATACACACACAACACACATATCACATTTGAACATACTGGCTTAGTTCTGGCTAGGTTTACGGGATACACGCGCAACACACATATCACATTTGAACATACTGGCTTAGTTCTGGCTAGGTTTACGGGATACACGCGCAACACACATATTACATTTGAACATACTGGGCATTGAAACCACAGGTTTACAATGTTATAGCTGATGAAAGGAGGGCAATTTGTTGATGCCTGGGAAAGGAATCTAAGTTGAACATTCCCCTTCCCACTTGTGGGGAATATTAATTTAAGGGGTTCCTACTTGAAAATGATAAAGATTTGAATTTAAAAGCTCAATGTTACATATACTGTCAAAACAATAATTCCAATTGAAATGGCTAAATCACCACTGAGAACGATTCTCCACTGTATCTTATTTCATATTTCAGTCAGTATTTTAATACCTAAAATCTTATCTCTTTGCAAATCCACCTTGTTACTCATGTAAGATAGCAAATAGAGGACATGTCCGGTGATATCCACCTCGACACTCATTTCCAGGGATATCCAGACAATTTAGTTGAAGCATTTAGTTGAGAGAATTCACTCTCAGGGTTCATTTTAGGTGATAATAAATAGTTGCACGAGGGTGCATCTTTCGTTGAAGCAAATCCTTGAAAATAATCATGAAATAACATTTGAATTTGGAGGTAAATCTTATGGGACTTTGATAATGTTTTTTTTTTCTCCGCAGTGATCTGAAAGGAGTGGAAGAAAATGACATAACTTCGTTACCCTTGCTTTTAATTGATACGGTTGGGTGTGGCTACTCGGAATTGGAACTGGAAGAGGAGGCTTCAAAAGGAAATGAAGGTAGGACACCAAAGTCTGAAAAATAGAAAAATATTCTGCCAAAAAAGAGAACAAAATATAAAATATATGATATTGTAGGTTAAGGACCTAAAAGGAAGTTTAATCTAGTTTTGTGTTTTTAGTATATATTTATATATTCTTGATATAATTAGATACATGTAACAGATGTTGTAGGCACATTGTAATGGACTGAAAGTAGGGAATTGGCTCTTTATTATATAGTTATAGTGTACAAACATATGTAACACAAATATATAGGATTCACCACAAAGACATGGGTTTCACCTTAAATACAAACACTTTACCACAAATACATAGTATTCACCACAAATACATATGATTCACTACATATACATAGGAATCACCACAAATACATAGGAATCACCACAAATACATAGGAATCACCACAATAGGATTCACAGCAAAATGGATTTTAATAAGTAACGTGTGTATTTCAACAGCTTCTCGTTACCATGCTGATATTCTATTGCATATTAAAACAAATAACAAATGCCATATTGTTTCTGTCAAAAATATCTTTAAGTTGCCCTCTCTCATTAGTAGTAGATAGTTCAAGTCTAATATGACTCGTAAAATTTGTGATGATGTTACTATTGTCATTATAGCTGCTGTTTTTGTGTGTTTTCGGCAATTTTACCAAACCTACCGAGAATTACTCCAATTTTCAGCCCTCCAAAATAAAAATCGTGGGAAGGGCAGAGAGGGGTGGAATTGGTGTTGAGAGGGGTGTTGTTGAGGTATCATAAGGAAGATACTGTAACTTTGTAACTGAATGACTTTAATAGGGAAACACAGCTTTGTTGCTTTGAGTTTAAGGAAGTTTTCCTAACCCCTCTGTTTGATTTATTTAGGTGAGGCAAACTTGGTGGTGTTACACATTGAGAGGTTAATTGAGTCAGGAGTGAGGCCTGAAGACATAGCTGTCATCACACCTTATAACCTACAGGTAAATCTGCGGTCATGATACTAGAAAACTTAAAGGAGACACAAACCTAACCATTATTATTGGTCTATGGGATAGGTGTAAATGGCATGACCTAAGCAGCGAAGTCAAATCATATTCCACTTGATGGGAGATATCACAAAGGTTTTATTGTCCCATCGATTGCAACTCTGGAGACCACCAATCTGTGTCCCCACCTGACAGACGAGAGTGTACCTCAATGACTGGCCACTTTTCATATACGTCGGGAGATTACCCCCCCCCCCCCCCCCACCCCCCTACATCCCATTCATTGCTGCAATGCAACCCTAGTGAATGAAACCGTTTTGAAACCATTAGAAAATGAGAACCAAAATATTCGCAAATCAGAAATAACAATAACAACAATAACCATAACAAATTCACTATTAAGTTTACTGTTCAAATTCATAGCTAAGGTACCTGACACCAAAAATGGAATTTGAAGAGACACCAAGGCAATTTTTTCTTTCCAATGTGAGAAACATATGTACAGAATGTTAGTTATAGATAAATTTGTTTCTCTCCTACGCTTGGCATTTAGCGTAATATGAGAAGTCCGATCAATGAACACAAGTTTAATGGTGGTCACTAGGACACCTACAATAACTTGACCATAGTGGCCCGGCAGTTGCTGTCAAATTTTACCTTGTTATCAATGATTGGTAAGAGTTAAAGATTTAGGTTTAAAGAGTTAGGTTTAATGATTTAGCTTTAAAGTCACAACCAACCTTTTTGTATTATTATCCCCAATCCAGGTGCAACTTCTCAGGCAGCGTGTGTCAGGTACTTACCCAGGCGTGGAGATAAAATCTGTGGATGGATTCCAAGGACGAGAGAAAGAGGCGGTCGTTATGTCATTGGTCCGTTCTAACAGTCGAGGTAATGTTGCCCTTGTTGCCATGGTTACTCTGTCAACAATCCAGTTGTATGGATGGAAGTTTGTCAGTGATTGAAACAAAAACACATCACAAGTCTGTCACAAGGAAAAAGTGACTCACTTTTCATAACACTTTATAATCCTACATTTTGAATTATGGTGTGGGGGTGGGGCAAGGGGTCGGGAGGGGCACTTTACTATTCTCACGTTTCTTACCTCAGCTATTAACAAGCATTATTTTCCATCGGTCATTTTAAGTGCACTAGAAGTTCTTCACGTGTGATTCCTATTCCTACTCCGTAGACTTGCTCAAAATATCTTGCAGATGTCACGTCGGCATTTGGGTGCATTGTTAAAAAAACTAATATCACAGATTGGATTTAATTCCAAGGAAAAGATTTTAATTACAAGTGTGACAAAGAGGAAGAAAGACAGAAAAAGGGAGTGGGGTTGTGGGGAGGGGAGGTGGGAGGTGTTGAGTTGGTTTAAAAAATAGCGTTATGTAATATTGTAAGTCCACTTTTTATGAACAAGTAAAAGTTGAAGATGATATTTGTAACAGTTGGTGAGGATTTATATGCTGAGAGCTAACCAGCACATTGATTTTCTTGCCAGTGATTGTTTTCAAAATCCTCTTTAACTGGTGGTCTTTTTGTTCTTCTTTTTAGGAGAGGTTGGATTCCTAGCGGAGGATCGTAGGATGAATGTAGCCGTTACAAGAGCCCGACGTCATCTCTGTTTGGTATGTGATTCCCAGACAGTGAGCCACCATCCTTTCTTAAAGGACCTAGTTACTTATATGAATAACCACGGCGAAGTCCACAGTGGGTTTCAATACACACAAGGTAAGACGCAGAATCGTTGTGCGAGTACGACCCCACGAGTATGATTTCAACCCTGTGAGCATGAACGCAACTGCATTAGTATGAATGCAACCCCACAAGTATAAATACAATCCCACAAGTATGAATGCATCAGCATTAGTATGAGTACAACTGCACAAGTATGAATGCAACACATCAGTATGAGTGCAACTCATGAGTATGAATGCAACCCCATGAGTATTAGTACAAATAGCTTCACATTATTATGAGTACTATTACCAGTACAAGGCTCTAAGCGTGATTGCAGGTACTCTAGTTTGGACTAATGTCTATCTAGTTTTGAAAATGACATGAGTACATGTTCAACTCTAAGCATGTGAGTAGAAGTACAGGCAACTATGCTAACATACAAGTACAATTGTGGACCAATGAGAGATGTGGTGAGAGGGGTAGAATATATTATTAAACTGCATCTCATTAATAACCAAGGCAACAGAAATTTTATGACACAAGGCAGCCGCATATGCATTTTGGAATGACCGAATGGCTTTGAAGTTGTAACTTCATTTGAATTTGATTTATAATATTTGAAAGACAACTTGAGATATTAAAATTATGAATTGTTGACCTTAGATAAGCATTTGCCTCACTTTTGACCTACCACAGTTTGAACTAGTGTTGTCTAATGCTAGTGCCTATATGCATATATGCTTTTTCAAATTCAAGGAATGTATTGCTAACCTATTTTCCCAGCAAGGATGGCAATAGGATATGTATGAGTAGATTAAACACCGCCTCTACCCCTCCCCCCCCCCCAATAAAAAAAAAGAATAAATATATATCATAAAATTGACTATACTTTATTTTTTTGGAAAAGAAACACCAAGAATTAAATTATATCTTGACAATTTTTTGTTCAAATAGTGTGATTTTGTTCCTCAGTCTGTTACTTACCTCTTAGTAATTTTGTTTTCTTGACCTAATTGTTTACACTTTATCCAAACAGAAGTGGATGATATCTCTGCCAGCCATCCTCTCCCAGATCATCTGGTCACAAATCAAAATGTAGCCGCTCAGAGAAAGAGCAAAGGGGAAGGAGGGGTCAAAGGGTCAGGGTCAAAGGTGAAGGTTAAGAAGCTAGCTTCTAAGCCTCATCAGACAGGTCTGCCTCAGAATAAATCAAGACTTCCACCAGAAGACAGGACAAAGGAGACCGAGATTATTCACGGCCAGTTCCAGCAGGATCTGAAAGATTTCGTTGGAGATCCAGGACGGAAAACATGGAGGTTTCCATCCAGCCTGAGTTCAAAGGATCGTTATGTGATTCATGACGTGAGTTGAACCAAGGGTGTATCTATGGTTGTGAGAGCAGGGCATAAGTGGCGGGGAAGGGTTAAAAAGTCCTTTTGTGTTGACATTTAGGTACCTTGTCTGTATACAGTTTGGGTTATTTTGTTTATTCACAAAAGTATACAACAAAGTATTCAAGATAAAATCAGACCAATTATGGTGTCCTTTGCTGGCCTTTGCGACTCCTAGTTACACTTGCCCTACCCAAGTTGGCAGTCTGTCAGAAGCATCAGATGATTGATGGTCTAAGGGAGAGGGGGAGGAGGGATTGGGACTTGAGGGTCAGTTTAAGAATAGTCTTGACATGCCACTGACAATCACAGATTGAGAAAGAGAAGATGGGGAGTGAGTATATAACTTTTCCAAAAAGGACTTCATCCTGCACAGATGCCCTTGCCCGACTCATCCCAAGACACCAGGGGTGTAGCTGGACTTCTTTTTTACCCTTTTTTTTGGGGTGTTGGGGAATCATGCCTTTGTAGGGGGGGGGTGGCAGACAGGGCACTGCTTGAACCTATTTAGAAAACAAGAAGAGATAAAACATTTCCCAGACAACTCTCTTGGGAGGTACAAACATATATTTGGGGGGTCTAGGGCACAGACCCCTCCCCTCGCAGTATCATATAGTGAATACTCTGTCATGTATCAAACACTCGAACTCTACCTGTTATTTTCTCCTGCTTAGAGAATACACTGTTTGAAGCCTCTAAATATGGCAGCATGGGACAGTTTTATATTTCTTAATCGATTATTAGACTCAAATCACTCGTAGTTCTGTTCGTAGAGTTGGTTTCCTTGTCTCATCCACCAAAGTAATTTTAATCGGCATAATAATCTTTCAACATTTTTTACCCTCTCCTTGAAGCTCTGCACTGAAATGAAACTGTACCATGAAAGTCGAGGAGAAGGCTCCGAGCGATTCATAATAGTGAGTAAGCAGCCAATCACCGAGCTTAGCATCGACCAATCAGAAACCAGCATTCGTGGTCTCATTGTGGAATCAGGAATAGAAGGTGAGGTAACAGTTAGCAACGATAAGCCTGAGGAAGTCGTCACACACAATTCATTCGACGTTGCAGGCTTTAGTAACGGAGAACTCAATGCAGACATGCACAATGCTGAAAATAATGTCTGTAGGGAAGAAAGGTCCGATGATGTCGCTCCAAAGACTCAGGAATCAGACAAGCAGAAAATTGTCGATGCTTCTGTAACAAACAGGAAACCAAAGGTCAAAAGTGACCAGAGAAAATGCAGTTTCTGTAATAAACCGGTGCCACCTGGTAACTTGATCCTTCACGAAATTCAATGCGAAAAAATCCAGGAAGACAAAAACGCGGCCAGGGTCCGGGCCCAGCTGAGGGGAAAAATGGACAAGTCCAAACAGAAGAACCCTCTGGAACGGACGGATGAGACGGATCCAGATAAACTCATAAGACTTGCCAAGAGACAGGATGGACTCTGCAACTTTACAAAGTGTAAGGAGAAAGTGTCTTTGCTCGGACAGCTTTGCCCATTCTGCAATAAGAGGTACTGTCTGTCCCATCACATCCCCGAAGTCCACGGTTGCGGAGAGTTGGCCAAGGCGAGTGCAATCAAAGCCAAGAAAAATGATCCAGCCAGTCGTCAAAATGTGAAAAGAAGCGACGAGGCCCGCAGGGGCAACCTTCAACGGAAACTCAACACAAAACTATCGGATATGGAGAAGAGTAGACAGCGTAAAAGTAAAAAGAAGTGAGCTGTGGTCATGACCGTCTGTGACATTCAGACATGACCATTACCCCATGCTGACACCCATGAGCACCCTCCATTACCCATGAGCACCCTCCATTACCCATGAGCACCCTCCATTACCCATGCCGACACCTGAGAGCACCCTTCTAAGTGAGGGGAGGATGCAGGATGGCATTTGCCCTTTGAGGTCATGACTGTCTGAAACATGACCATTACCCATGCTGACACCCATGAGCACCCTCCATTACCCATGAGTACCCTCCATTATCCATGCCGACACCTGAGGGCACCCTCCCTTACCCACGCTGACCCACCATTACCCATGCTGACACCCATGAGCACCCTCCATTACCCATGAGCACCCTCCCTTACCCATGCCGACCCACCATTACCCATGCCGGCACCCATTGAGCACCCTCCTAAACGAGGGGAGGATCCAGGATGTTGTTTGCCCAGTGAGGCCATCCTACCCAGAAACTATTTCAATATTACATGTGAAATGGTGGTGCATTCTGAGGCTTTTAATTAGGTTTATAATTAAGGTTGTGCTAATAACTACTTTTGGGTAGGGTTGAAAATGAGGGGCCCGGCGTGGGGGGGGTTATATACACCCCGGGATCCATTCATGGGAAGCTGCAAGTATCCGTTTCCTCCTCCTGTACTCCACACAGTGACCCTCCTCTCCACACCTGAGTGTGGTGGAAAATACAGCAAAGGAACTGAATTTTTGTAGACTATTCTATCCTCACCAAATATCACATCTTTAAATGAGAACTTGCCTAGTTTAAAAGGGGTAGGAATACCAGGAAATGTAATTGCTTCACAACATGGATGAATGAAATACAAGAAATAAAAGGGGAAAGAGAACTGTTCTTTTGTGTTAACAGACATTTCTTTTAATTGTTATGTATCGTAAATGCTTTGACAGATAAATATTTTCTATTAAATAAAAAAAAATAGTCGGAGGGAAAATATTCTATTTAATAAAATAAAGAAAATAGTCAGAGGGAAAAATGTCCAGGGGAGCATTGTGGATGTTTGGAATTTCTTCTGTAAAATATTGGTGGGACGATTATAATAAAAATGTCCAACTTTTATGTTTAAGTTATTGCATATCTTACCAAGACATAAATAAAGATTATGGAGTCAACCAAAAACATTGAGAATATACTTGTAAGTATAAACATACGTAATAAATAGAGTGGCACAAACATAATTCCAAAATACTACGTATTTCAAGTCTCTAAAGATATAGTTTGTAAGTTGAGATCTCAAGAATCAACCTGACTACTTTATACTGACGAAATGTCACCGGATGTTAATATTAACTTTTGATAATATTTCTATACTGATCGTTGTAAAATTATGGTAATTAAAATGTTTCATAGACCCAACAAGATTTTACAAAAAAATAGAAATAACATCACAAGGGTTCACCACAGCCAAACACATTGAATATAAATAATTTTATTGATAAAATACTGATAATTATGCACAGAATACCACAAGAGAATGTAAGAAGTATGATAATAAATATTTTAGGTTATTAAAGATATGATAGGAAAATAAGTTTCTATAATAAATGGAATTTATATGGCTATATTTCACCTCCCAAAAGTGAAGAAGAATCGACAGAAGCTCATTTTGCCAATTTGGTCAAAGCCACTTACACAGTATGTCCTTTTTTGAGCAAACTCACCCTTGATAAAGCCAAGGAACCAAGAAAAAACAACCCCAAATGACTTGATTCACTCCCAACCCCACTACCCTTATATCGAGATTGTAACCGTGTGATTATGACGATGTTACTTCAAGTGAGTATCACAAATCTATACGATAGTGGAATAGATAGGCTACTACACATGATCAGATTCTAGGTTGTTGAGCTATCTAATGATCACACACGATCGCATGATCTTAGTCAGCTACATAGTGGGTAAACATAATTCAGTACGAATATCTCTTGCAACATCCGATCTATGACGATGTTACTTCAAGTGAGTATCAAAAATCTATACGATAGGGTAATAGATAGGCTACTACACATGATCAGATTCTAGGTTGTTGAGCTATCTAATGATCACACACGATCGCATGATCTTAGTCAGCTACATAGTGGGTAAACATAATTCAGTACGAA
This sequence comes from Apostichopus japonicus, assembly GCF_037975245.1. NCBI lineage: Eukaryota > Metazoa > Echinodermata > Holothuroidea > Aspidochirotida > Stichopodidae > Apostichopus > Apostichopus japonicus. The sequence goes on along the minus strand of NC_092576.1, from coordinate 6,369,740 downwards.
TATCTCTTGCAACATCCGATCTATGACGATGTTACTTCAAGTGAGTATCAAAAATCTATACGATAGGGTAATAGATAGGCTACTACACATGATCAGATTCTAGGTTGTTGAGCTATCTAATGATCACACACGATCGCATGATCTTAGTCAGCTACATAGTGGGTGAACATAATTCAGTACGAAATGCCTTATCTCTTGCAACATCCCATCTATGGAGGTTTGATAACAACAAATAATAGAGGGCGCCCTTGAAATGAATATATTTTAGATGGTTTCACCGTCTGGCGAGGTATCAAAGTCCATTAGATTATAAACATGCAGTTGCTTGCTTGTGTACGTGGCTACTACTAACTTCATCTCCCCGTTACTATTTCTCGCAACAGTTGCACTCTTAGCGTCGCTGTCAACTTGGCGAAGCGTTAGAGGGCGCCCTTCGATTGTTGACTGCATAATCAGTTTATGCATTTTATCGAAGACATTACATTCCCAAAGAATATAGACATACCCCTTTAAGTCAGTACATACATTCCGAGGTGCACACGTGTGGTTATTGACTCTTGGACAAAGAAACCTATACTGTAGCCTACCGTGCATGTCAATGGCATAAACGCTTTTTCCCCAGAGGTCACATATCACGATTCTATCTCCAACCACACATATGTCAGTCGGCCCTTTTGTTGGACAGGGAAGTACCAAAGCATGACTGTATTCTAGGTCAAAGGTTAACACTTCCAAGGTCGGAATTCCTTGTACTCTATTTTCTTTGTTTTGCAGAACACTCCCGACTAGAATCTGCTCACGCGCATGATCGACAGCTAAACACGTGACCCAATTCTCTGGAGACCAACCTTTATTAAGGTCGTCGAGATTGACCTTGATATAACTTCTATCTGCAGTATCGTATATCCCGACTTCTGCTCGATAACATGCGGTCACGACCTTTGACCCCACCAATGACGTCACAACTCTTCTTGGTCTTTTAGAAGTACCGAGAAATTCCTGGCGTTGAGTGACGGTGCCATTTATAGCAGTTTCTACAATTTCTGATGATTTTTGGTCAGTGTAAACGCTTACAAATAGACGGCCATTTGTCGATGACGTAATACTGCAAACGTAACCTTCACCCTTGTTCACCAATTTTAACTTGACGCGCGATTCTAAGGATGCCTTGACGTGAACTACACCGAAACAGTCCATACTCTTCGATGGTGAGAAAACCAAGCGCGCGTTTGTTGCATGCGAAATATCTTCAAAATAATTGGAACCTTGTTGAATGACGTAATCAATGATGTCACACATAGCTTTGATTGCCTTTGGAAAAGCACTCTCATTACTCGTCGAAATTAAGTAATCCGTTGCTAACTTCAACTCGGTATAGCGTTGTTTCCAGTGTGTGTAATGTTCATGTAGCTGGGTTAATCGTTTCGACTGGGATTTGTCCAAGCCTTGAAGATAGGCAATTATGGAACCTTTCTGAGCTTCGAGGTTGTGCTCTCTGGCCATAATATTAATAAATTCATAATCCAATGACCTCTCTGTATGAAAGAGGTCTTCCCTAGTGGCATTTTCGCGAATCTCTTGAAGTAATGAAACGGCTGTGTCCTGTATGTTCTTGGAAATCTTTCTTGCTCGTTCCGCATTCCTTAGAAATTCTTCGGCCTTTCTATCCATGTCATCTGCCTTGCCTTTCAACTTCTTTCGCCATCCGCTCGTCACCCAACCCAAATCTTCCAATGCATGCCCTTTGTGACTGACAGACATACATACGACACACAGACCGACATTTTGACAAGTCGTACAGACTGATTGAATCAAAAGCTCGGGATGGTTCGGACATCTCCTAGCGCTTCTTAAGCTTTCAAGGTTGTCAAGTCCCTGAGCAGACAGCTCTGGAAAGTTATGAATATGTAATACAAACTCATTATGATCTTTAGCCACGCCCTCATCAGAATGCGATCGTGCGCAATGTTGACAGTAGAATGCATAACACGCAAAGCAGTATAGGTGAACCCATTTATCGCTGATACATCCATAACATTGTCTCAAGCCATTCTTCGTCTCAGTAGATTTCTTTTCCTTACAATGGTCGATCAATTGTTTCAGCAAATAATCAATTTTCAAATTCTTGACCGATGTAGTGCTAACGCTCCTCCTACACGCTGGACATTTGATGACGTCAGTAGCAGTAACATTGCACACGCGATTCAGGCAATTTTGACAGAATCTATGGAAACAGGGTAGCTGTTTTGGATCTTGCAAAACATCTAAACATATATTACAATGGAAGAATTTACCTTCTAGGTCCTCGATAAAATCCACCAGACGCGCGGCCATGATTTGACCTGTAGAATAAAAACAAAGAAAGATATTAGAAATATGTTTAATGAGAATCATGAAATAGGCAGTGTAATAAGTACAGGGATATTTTGGGTGGAGGAAGGGTCTGATTAACACCCTTGGGCCCCTAAAGGTATAACCTGAACATATCAGGTTGGTATGTCTTGCCTGGTATAGTGTTTACCTTGGGTAAACCTGGTGCATATTTATAGTCCTAACCCCTCCATCACAACGGACGTTTGATTACGTGTGTGCGTAGTAACATTGATATTTAAATTGCGATCTGTAACAGCTCGGGGAATCGTCGGTCCTGCACTTGCCTTATAGACCTATTGGGTAAATCAGCCAAGGGAGGGGGGGGGGCGAGGTCGGGGGGGTTGTTGTGTGGAGGGAGGGGGTTTAAGAGTGGAGGGAGAAGGGGGGGGGGTTAGGGTGTAGGGAAGAAGAGGCTGTTGATGGTAAGTGTACGTCCTTCGTATTAAAGTATATTGAAATATATCATTATTCAAGGCGTAAAACCATAAGTGTATGTGTCGACTGTTAACAGATCAAAAGAATTGCAAATGTGATCAGTAACGTAAGACTGTTTAGCATATATCCCTGTACACTGTAACCACACGTGAGCAACCGTTACGCATAAATAACGTCACATTGGGTCATCTTGGTCACAAGAAAGAAAACAGCGATATGTTAAGGCATATGTTAGTATTTGAGTTGACAAGGGTACATAGTAATGGGTCAATAAGTGGTCATCTGAAACAAAAGCTAATGTCTTAATGGAAAGAGGATTATTCCCGTCGTCGATATATATCAAAACGGGAAGAGGAGGGGGGTGGGGTGTTGGAGAGGGGGGAGGTGTTGGGGGAAGGGGAGGTACAGCTAATTCATGGTAGAATTAGAGAGGAATTTAATATTTATAAATAAATAAATAACAGTAGGCCTATACATGATAATATGTAAATGAAATAGTTTGATCAACAAGTTGTACTCTATTCATGTGGAAAAGCATACATTCCTGGTCATTCAAAATGCGAAGTATCATGAAAGAGCTAGTACACATTCTCTATGACAAGGTAATTGTGGCCTTCTTTTAATTATTTTAATCCCTTCTGTGTACTCAAATACTAATAGAATAGAAACAACGTAATTTATATAAAGAGGAGGAGAAGGAAAAGGAGTTTAACAAAACGCCAGTTCTTACTTGAATGGTACTACTACTACTATACTACTTATAATGTTAATAACTAAACAGAGTATATAAAAACAAAACACTATTTACATACCTATTATCCCAAAAAGGTAATTAATCAAAAACCTTTTTCTATACAATGAATAATATCAACAGATCCCATTACTAAACAGAGTCCATGCAGGCCATTCACAAGCTTTACGAATCAGCCTTTAGTCAGCCTTCACGTATACGATAAAAGCGCACTAGATTTAACCGTCCTATAGAGCGATATAGTCATTACGTTACTGTCAGTATATGCTCAGCCCGATAGGAAATAGCCTCAATGGTTAGTTTCCGATATAGCAATCGAGTTATTTTTGGTTTCAAGTTTAAAGGGTAACTGCATGTTTTTGTGATGAATAGAGATAATCATTACTTGCGGTGGATTGTCTGTTGATATTATGCAGACCTTTGTCTTTTAGTGATATGTTTGTTTTGCAATTAAGATATCACGATTGAATATACACGTACACACAGACAAACTGAAGTTGAACGGAAATACGTACTGAGAGAAAGATAGAAGGAGATTGATAACAGTGATATCGAGAGAGTTCTGTACTGTCCTGATCTAAATATGCTAGATAGTAAATTTATGGTCACCCATGTTTTAAACTTTTAATTTTTGCCAATTTTACAAAAACTCTCATGGCAGGTTCCTTCAATGATGCATATAATTATCAAAACTTACAATCCCCCAATGCCTGGAGGTAGTAGGCTATGCTGGGACCCCTGGGGCATAGGATTGAGATGGGGGAGGGGGCGTGTTGGGACCCTGGCAAAGGTTTCAGATGGGAAAGGGGTATGGGGGCCGGGGTAAGGGGAGAAGTTAGATTAAGGTTCACTGGTTTTGAAAATTACCGCCAGTGGCGACAACACGCTCACGTGAAAAGCAGTGCTGTGAAACTTACGGCCCAAGCCAGCCCACCCCCCTCCCCCAGGGTGAAACCTATGCTTGGAAGGACTGTGTTCTGCCTTTTAGATATTCTAAGCAGGGAGTTGTTATAACAACTCCCTGTTCTAAGCAATTTAAAGCGCGAATAGCACCCACCCCATCTGTCATTCAATGAAATGCCCCCAACCGTTATTACCAATGCTTCAGTTATTTGCAAATTTGTTACAAAATGAATCAGTTATTAGAAAATGCCGCAACATCAATTCATCAGTAATGCGCCAGTTACTACAAAGACGACAACTTTCAGTGCGTCAGTTGTTACCAATAATGTAACATTATATTACAACAATGCATGCATCAGTTAATTACAAATTGCGTTGGTTCTGACAAATGCCTTTCCTTTCAGTTTTATACAGTGACACGTTCCCTTTAAACATGCCTATTTTCCATCAAGTTGTCATCGAAAACTTTGTGATGGGTATAAACGGCTTGTCATTAATACCCTGTATGAGGGTATATGCCGCATATATACACACTATTAGTCTATATCACCTTAGCAGCTGATCACAAACTGATATTGGATTGACACCAACATTTCCTCACAACTCAGCATTTTTAACACAATATTTTAACAAGAGTTTTGGATTAATTTTATCCGCGAATTTTATACCGAGAACTTATTGTGGAAGTCGTATAGAACCATGTCACATTAATTTTGTATGATAACGTTAGCTAAGTCGGTCAGTTTTTCTCTTCAATTTTTTAATTTTTTATTAAGATCAACAGAACAAAACACGGCATGGACTGGTAAGGTAAGAATATAAAACGAGGGTTGGAGGGGTGAGGGGTGGGGGGTAGGGGTGCGACAAGAGGGACCATGCAATTGGATGAAGTTTATGTTAATTTAAATACCCTACAGCTTGTCACGTATGATAATTCTCCAACTGAGCTGGAAGAGAGTTGATTTTTGGAAACAGTTCTTGGGCTGTCATGAATTATGATATGTAGATGATAACTTACCGTCATGTCTTTCTCGTTGTTGTGTATTTCCAGAATAGTGCACGTCACTTGTAAAATCGCCTTGTGTAGGCTACGTATACTTCACACCTTTACTATGGTAGGCAAGAATTTTTGTTCGATGAAACTGATAATAGAGTTTATGTGAGAAATAAGAACTTGAAGAAATCCCTGTCCGCCAGCTAAACTAAATTCTCCATTTCACCCAACTCATTCAGTCCTGAGTTGTGGAAAATAAACGTTGTTTTACCTAAGGGTGAATACTTTTATGAGGTCCAGATATAATTGTAAGCAAATCAGTACTGCATTCTAAGTTGTATACACTGTCTACTACGATCAAACTATAGACGGTCTGGAAAACCAATGAAGTATAAGGTATTTGTATACTTAGATAATTATCAAAGTAGGTATTTTAATTATGCCCACTTATTTATTTCTACATCTTTCACTCATTTGAGATATTTAGCGCTTCGGTAGTTCTGTACGTGATAAATACCAGTTTTCTTTGCTTGATTTGAACCAAAAAAAAGAAAAGAAGACAAAAATATAACTTATTTTACAACAACAGGATCCAGAAACTAGTGAAGCAGTGAAAGGTCAATTATTAGGTGATTGTTTGGAATCTATTTTCGAGTGTTTTGTTTTTCATGGGTATTGACAGCCTAATATAATTCTTATACAATATACCCCGATATATGACGTATTTAGGCACACTGCAGGGAGACACGTCCACTATAGAACAGATCGCTCTTATTTTGACAGACTTTCTCTCTGCAAAGAAATGAAACGAAAACAACACGAGGTTGACGTTTGAGAGATAATTTGAAAGGGAGGAGGGGTCGGGGGGGGGGGCTTGCCCGAGGGTAGGGGATTTAGGGGGACATGAGTGGATTAATTTGTACTGAAGGAGGGCACATTTTCAGAAAAACTTGAAAAGTGCCCCTATTTTGTATATATTACTGGTGCCTCTCTTTTAAGTGAAACGTAACCTTATTCCGTTTTGTCAAAAAAATAAATAAATAAAAAAGCATTACCGTTTGCTGAAAAGTTAAAAATCGTTAAAAATCTAGTTTTGTTGAAAATTATAGGAACAATGCAATTTGTGGCACGAAAGGCACAGAAAATTCATTTTATTAAACATTTTTCTGTTCAACACGTAATCAATTTTTGACGTTGTCGAACTTTCGTTGAAATCGAGCGCAGTTCAACTTGAACTTTGCATAGAATTGCTGACATACTAAAACATTCTCACCTGTCGATGGCACCCTTATCGTGATTGTAAGCTAATATTACAACCCAGGAAAAGTGGAACCGGGAAAGGTTGTGAAAATCTTCATAAATGCTCCTCTTCAAACATTGCAAGTTCTCCCTTCTTCTTTGACGATGAAAAGTCCGTTACCCCTTTTCCATTTCAAGAATTTCTTAAAGGATCTACAAACTTTCCTTAATTTGATTATGTGAAAAAAGGGGCCACGATGTCGAGAAATCAAAGACAAGAGTCGCTAAAAGTTGCGCTTTTGTTGAAAACAAAAAATGAGAAAAAGTTGTAATAAAAAGTTGCCGTGTTCATGTAAACAAAAACCCATCATTCATATTTGTACTAGAACTAGTGCACAGCGTGCATAGACGATCCATTTTATTGGGAAGCTTTGGTGTTTTCTCGTTTTGTTTAGACTTCCCATCAAATCGAAGTCACATGACATCCGAGCCACTCGACGTTTTTTCCCCTCCTCCCCCATTTCTTCGGAATGAACCCCTTTCCGGCCGCCTCTGATTCTACCATCCCTTAATTGGTTGAGACAGCCAGTCGGGACAATTTCCTAATGCTAACACCTCTCAAAACTGCACACCAATACTATGCTCTCAAAGCACTGGTATTGTCAGTACAAACAGTTTCTAACCTTGATCTGATAGAAACTTGATATTCATACTGCTCGTACTGACAATATGAGTGCAATGAAGCGGGACATGTCACTGCAGTATAGTAAAAAAAAACTGAACTGGGTGGTTGAGATTGAATCTCTTGATGCGCATGCGTAACAGAACACTCTCTTTCAGAACCGTGTATAGAGTCGAGACGGATGCTCTGTCCTTTTCCATTTATTTGTGGTCACTTGACTGACTCGATAAAAGGGGTCAAAATGGTACCGACCCTCGACCCTGTCACCCTCCCTACATATTTGCTACCCTCGATCTTTGTAAAGTCGTTGTATTTGCTGCCCTGGACAATGTACCCACGCAGTCAAGGGGGGACCGACCCCTGTGTCAGTCTATTATACATGATACCCTTGTAGGTTCTCTTTGCTACCCTAGATCGGTGTGAAAACGAATTTGATTCGCTGTTCAAAACACAATGTGTATAATACATATAATGTACGTGTTCATAAAACTGTAAGAAATGTCACTATGCCAATATATAAGTAACTTGGGTGGGTGTATTGGGAAGCATTTTTCCTAGTTGAACAGGTGTGCAGAGACTACAGGAAGTGTGTATGGTGTATGATCTCATTTACTAAGTGACGGAAAAACAGAAAATTAACAACAATGACTAGTAAGTTATTTATCGTAAGCTATTTCAACATTTTATTAGAATACCATTAAGTTTGAAATTATGTCATCGCTATTAATGTACGGATATAGGCCTATTTCAGGTGTAAATTTTCTATTAACGGTGGGAGAGAAACATATTCTCCAGCACTCCGCAGTGACAATTGAATTCCTATATATCTTTTTAGAAGTGTCAGCATTTGATCTTTACACGTTTCGTATATATTATAATAGTGAACTTGAAGCAAAGAGGTGTGTGATGTAAAAGATATACACTGACAATTTTTTTCCCGTTTTGTCTCCAATTAATATACAACAAATATTTACTTCAATTTTTGGATGCTATCAATATCATTTTACTCCAAGCATTTGTTTTATCGTTTGTTAACGCTACCTTATTGTGATAGATTAGAACTCTAATCCAAATACCAGGTCAAAAAAAATTAGGCCAAACAAAACCTTTTTGCTGCCATTATGCAACAGTGACGTCACATACATTTGTTTGAAGTTCACGTTCTGTGCAAACCTTGACAATTTCAACTAGCAATAATTATCTTAAACGTTATGTAGGATTTACATGCAACTTTCACCAAGAGGCTTAGAATAAGTGGGTCTTTTTGATTAGTTACAAATGAAGATTGCCCCTAGACTATTCATGTTAACTCTAGCCCCCCCCCCCCACCACCCCAGAACAAGTATTTCCGAATGTCAAATACTTGCCACACCTGTTAAAATTATAAAAAGAAAGACCACAAAAAAGATAATATAAAAAGACGAAAGAAGAAAAACAAGCTTACCGAGACCTTTATTAATAGTCTGCTTAAACACCCACTTGAGTTGAGGAATAATTTTCATAATTTTATTGGTTTAATTGATACAGCTTATGGATGCAAGCAAACTACAGTAACGTCGAATAATGTAGACCAAACTGTGTACAAACATCTTAGTACTGAGTTTGTATACTTTGGAGCATTTACAGACTATTAATAACCCAGGTCACAAAAATGAGTAGTTTTCACAAAGCGTCGCTCTGAATATTCATCACGGTTAAAAGTAAGCATATGCCTAGATAACAACTGTTGAGATTATTCACTCGCAAGTGTCATCGTCATCGTATATTATCGTCATAGTCATTGTCATCGTCATCGTTTTCGACATCGTCATCGTCAGCGTAATTTTCATCGTCATCGACATCGACATCGTCGTTCGATACCGTCACCGTAACGGTCATCTTCATCTTCATCTCATACGTCATTGTTATCGCCATCGTACTCGTCATTGTTATATCTATCGTCATCGCCATCGTCTTCGTCATCGTCATCGTCACCGTCACCGTAACTGTCATTCTCACCGTCATCTCATTCGTCATTGTTTTCGTCATCGTACTCGTCATTGTTTCCTCTATCGTCATCGCCATCGTCTTCGTCACCGTAACGGTCATTCTCACCGTCATACGTCATTGTTATCGCATCTCATACGTCATTGTTATCGCCATCGTACTCATCATTGTTATCATTATCGTCATCTTCATCCTCGTCATCATCATCATCATCATCATTGCTATATCTTTTATAGATGTCACATACGTCATATATCGCCAATTATCTCTGAACTTCTGAAGCGTCACCATAATCTGGGAGACTACACATTTGTTTTTATTTTTCTGTAACGTGAAGGTCTCCGAGACGGAATAGAGGCTACTGACCGTAAAATTGAAGAACTGTTCGGAAACGGAGACCTCCGTGCCATGAGTCAACTCTACACTGAAGACTGTAAGACTCTCCCAGCTGGGCATCCCATGGGACAAGGACGTGAAGGTGAGGATGGCATGAATTTTTCTTGTAGGTGGTTGAGGGAGGGGGTTGTGGGAGCAGGGCTTTTCCGTCGTTATAGTATATGAAAACCAAGAAACGGAATCGTTGAACGGTTCAAGTGATGCAAGAAACAATTTCAGTTCCTAGAAACAGCAAATGCTTTGTTTGTAAACTGTTATGATTACGTAAGCACCGTTACATATAATTATATGCTTACGTCAAGTAAAATTAAGCACTTATTCAATTTTTTAAAATAATCTTCATTGAATTTTGAGAAACTTAGAAAAGAAAAGAGCGTCTTAAGAGAGTCTCAATAACGAACAAGCTACGAAAACACAGCTAGACAATTATGTTTCTTTGCCCATGTTTCTGTTTATTAAATTTTATTAGGTCCTCGGCTTCGCTGTGCAACAAACCTTGAGTCAGGCTTGTATGTGTGTCTCAAAAAATATGTTTGTAATATTGTGCATTTGTTTTCAATCTTTAGGTAATACTAACAAGTTTATTTTCCTTTTTCGGTTTAATACCTTTCAGGAGCAGCTAAGGCTTTCCAGCATGTTTATGATAAAGGTATGAAGAAAGTCAAAATCGTAGAAGAGGAGATCGGCCCAGCTGGTGGTGATCTGGTCTACTCTAGAGGAGTCTACACCCTCTTCCGTGACGATGGCACTGTCGGGGATAAGGGGAAGTAAGTCACCTCACAGCTATAGTTATTTGACTTAGGTAACTCTTTAATGCATAACTAGTTCTGTTGACTGATGGAATCCCTTTCTGATGTGGTCTCGGGGGCTGTCGATAATATAGGGAAGCAAATCACTTCATAGCTAGTTCTGTTGACTGAGATACTCCTACCGTCACATTGGGTGCTGTCGAAATATAGGGAAGCAAATCACTTCATAGCTAGTTCTGTTGACTGAGATACTCCTACCGTCACATTGGGTGCTGTCGAAAATAGGGGAAGTAAATCACTTCATAGCTAGTTCTGTTGACTGAGATACTCCTACCGTCACATTGGGTGCTGTCGAAATATAGGGAAGCAAATCACTTCATAGCTAGTTCTGTTGACTGAGATACTCCTACCGTCACATTGGGTGCTGTCGAAATATAGGGAAGCAAATCACTTCATAGCTAGTTCTGTTGACTGAGATACTCCTACCGTCACATTGGGTGCTGTCGAAAATAGGGGAAGCAAATCACTTCATAGCTAGTTCTGTTGACTGAGATACTCCTACCGTCACATTGGGTGCTGTCGAAATATAGGGAAGCAAATCACTTCATAGCTAGTTCTGTTGACTGAGATACTCCTACCGTCACATTGGGTGCTGTCGAAATATAGGGAAGCAAATCACTTCATAGCTAGTTCTGTTGACTGAGATACTCCTACCGTCACATTGGGTGCTGTCGAAATATAGGGAAGCAAATCACTTCATAGCTAGTTCTGTTGACTGAGATACTCCTACCGTCACATTGGGTGCTGTCGAAAATAGGGGAAGCAAATCACTTCATAGCTAGTTCTGTTGACTGAGATACTCCTACCGTCACATTGGGTGCTGTCGAAATATAGGGAAGCAAATCACTTCATAGCTAGTTCTGTTGACTGAGATACTCCTACCGTCACATTGGGTGCTGTCGAAATATAGGGAAGCAAATCACTTCATAGCTAGTTCTGTTGACTGAGATACTCCTACCGTCACACTGGGTGCTGTCGAAATATAGGGAAGCAAATCACTTCATAGCTAGTTCTGTTGACTGAGATACTCCTACCGTCACATTGGGTGCTGTCGAAATATAGGGAAGCAAATCACTTCATAGCTAGTTCTGTTGACTGATATACTCCTACCGTCACATTGGGTGCTGTCGAAATATAGGGAAGCAAATCACTTCATAGCTAGTTCTGTTGACTGAGATACTCCTACCGTCACATTGGGTGCTGTCGAAATATAGGGAAGCAAATCACTTCATAGCTAGTTCTGTTGACTGAGATACTCCTACCGTCACATTGGGTGCTGTCAAAAATAGGGGAAGTAAATCACTTCATAGCTAGTTCTGCTGACTGAGATACTCCTACCGTCACATTGGGTGCTGTCGAAATATAGGGAAGCAAATCACTTCATAGCTAGTTCTGTTGACTGAGATACTCCTACCGTCACATTGGGTGCTGTCGAAATATAGGGAAGCAAATCACTTCATAGCTAGTTCTGTTGACTGAGATACTCCTACCGTCACATTGGGTGCTGTCGAAATATAGGGAAGCAAATCACTTCATAGCTAGTTCTGTTGACTGAGATACTCCTACCGTCACATTGGGTGCTGTCGAAATATAGGGAAGCAAATCACTTCATAGCTAGTTCTGTTGACTGAGATACTCCTACCGTCACATTGGGTGCTGTCGAAATATAGGGAAGCAAATCACTTCATAGCTAGTTCTGTTGACTGAGATACTCCTACCGTCACATTGGGTGCTGTCGAAAATAGGGGAAGTAAATCACTTCATAGCTAGTTCTGTTGACTGAGATACTCCTACCGTCACATTGGGTGCTGTCGAAATATAGGGAAGCAAATCACTTCATAGCTAGTTCTGTTGACTGAGATACTCCTACCGTCACATTGGGTGCTGTCGAAATATAGGGAAGCAAATCACTTCATAGCTAGTTCTGTTGACTGAGATACTCCTACCGTCACATTGGGTGCTGTCGAAATATAGGGAAGCAAATCACTTCATAGCTAGTTCTGTTGACTGAGATACTCCTACCGTCACATTGGGTGCTGTCGAAAATAGGGGAAGTAAATCACTTCATAGCTAGTTCTGTTGACTGAGATACTCCTACCGTCACATTGGGTGCTGTCGAAATATAGGGAAGCAAATCACTTCATAGCTAGTTCTGTTGACTGAGATACTCCTACCGTCACATTGGGTGCTGTCGAAAATAGGGGAAGTAAATCACTTCATAGCTAGTTCTGTTGACTGAGATACTCCTACCGTCACATTGGGTGCTGTCGAAATATAGGGAAGCAAATCACTTCATAGCTAGTTCTGTTGACTGAGATACTCCTACCGTCACATTGGGTGCTGTCGAAATATAGGGAAGCAAATCACTTCATAGCTAGTTCTGTTGACTGAGATACTCCTACCGTCACATTGGGTGCTGTCGAAATATAGGGAAGCAAATCACTTCATAGCTAGTTCTGTTGACTGAGATACTCCTACCGTCACATTGGGTGCTGTCGAAATATAGGGAAGCAAATCACTTCATAGCTAGTTCTGTTGACTGAGATACTCCTACCGTCACATTGGGTGCTGTCGAAAATAGGGGAAGTAAATCACTTCATAGCTAGTTCTGTTGACTGAGATACTCCTACCGTCACATTGGGTGCTGTCGAAATATAGGGAAGCAAATCACTTCATAGCTAGTTCTGTTGACTGAGATACTCCTACCGTCACATTGGGTGCTGTCGAAATATAGGGAAGCAAATCACTTCATAGCTAGTTCTGTTGACTGAGATACTCCTACCGTCACATTGGGTGCTGTCGAAATATAGGGAAGCAAATCACTTCATAGCTAGTTCTGTTGACTGAGATACTCCTACCGTCACATTGGGTGCTGTCGAAATATAGGGGTCGCGTTCTTGCTATTGTCTCGAGTGCTGTCGAATATAAGAGTATATAAGTCACTTTATAAATAGTTCTGTTGACTTAGGTATACCTTCCATGCAATGGCCTCGGATAATGTCAGAGATAAGGTTGAGTAAGTCATTTTTACAACCACTTCTGTTGACGTAGGTATCTCCCTGTATTACAAGCTCTGTTGACTGATGTACATCTTTCTGATATGCCCCGGTTGCTTTCGAAACTAAAGGGACGTAAATCACTTCATAGCTAGTTCTATTGATCTAGGGATCGAGTTCTTGCTATTGTCTCGAGTGCTGTCGAAAATAAGAGTATATAAGTCACTTTATAAATAGTTCTGTTGACTTAGGTATACCTTCCCTGCAATGGCTTCGGATAATATCAGAGATAAGGTTGAGTAAGTCATTTTTACAACCACTTCTGTTGACGTGATAACTCCTCTGCATAACTAGCTCTGTTGACTGATGTACATCTTTCTGATATGCCCCGGGTGCTTTCGAAACTAAAGGGACGTAAATCATTTCATAGCTAGTTCTGAGATACTCATGACATCACCTTGGGTGCTGTCAAAAATAGACGGCAGAAAGTCACTTTATAACTAGTTCTGTTGACTTAAGTATCCCTTTCTTGCTTAATGGCCTTTATTTGACAATGTTGATGTAATAGTTCAGAGAAAGTAAGCCTGCCAGACAATTAGTTACGTTGCTTTATCACTACGTTATAGGGAACTATCTATTCCTCTCTGTTTATTATTAATTCACGAAGAAAGCTCCTAATTGGTGTCCAAAACATATATTATGTTTGTTTTGAAAATTTTTACTTTGCGTTCGTCAGCTTAATAGGTACAAATGTTAATCTTGATGGTGACATTGTATGATGTATTCATGTTTTTCTACTCAGGGGCAGCATCATATAGTACAGAGTACAGTGGAGTGTTATGTCTACATAAGGTTTGCAGGCACCGCATTCTAGATTAGTGTTTGTAACGAAACTTACAGTCTGTGTAGTGTAGCTGTAAATCCGAAGAGTTATATTGCATTAAATAGAGTACATTAGAGTACATTAAGTAGAGTACATTAAGTAGAGTACAGGGTGGAAGTATTTGAGAAATATGGGCTTCACTTGATGAGGATAGTACCAGGGGTACGACCGGGGGTCTATTTTAAAGGGTTGCAGTATTTGAGGTTTGAGCTACGGTTATTGCGTGACTGTACTGGAGGTACGTGGTTTAGTTTGAGAGTGACAGAACGCAAGGAGTGGGTAGTCGCTTAATGATAATATTAAGAAGAGTGTGGAAGTCTATTTGGAGGTAGGCAGTATTAAAGGTATTCAGGTTTAGCTAGATGGTGGCTGTGCGTTCCATGTTGTGGTTTAGCTAGTTGATGGCAGTATTTGAGGTATTGAGGTTTTAGCTAGATGGTGGTTGTGCGTTCCGTATTGTGGTTAAACTTGTTGGTGGCAGTATTTGAGGTTTTGAGGTTTAGCTAGATGGTGGCTGTGCGTTCCATATTGTGGTTAAGCTTGTTGGTGGCAGTATCTGGGGTATTGCGGTTTAGCTAGATGGTGACTGTGCGTTCCATATTGTGGTTTAGCAAGTTGGGGGCAGTATTTGAGGTATTTTGGTTCAGTATGAGAATAATAATACTTGATGTATTGAAGCTTACCTTCAGCCTGACAGTACATGAAGTAGTATTGTGGCTGAGTTTGAGGCAGGCAGTAAGATACTTTAGGCTTGTCATTGACATAATATGTTGGTTGCATTTCGATTGGTGAAAAGTCTCACGACCAATGGAACGGTATGGTCAACTCGTCACATGACACTGCATGAGGGCTTTATTTTTTATCTAGTTAGGACAGCAAGTCCTCGTAAGATTCACCATTATAATTGTCCCTGTTAATTTATCTCATATTTCCCTACAGATTTATTGCCCTGTGGAAACGGATCAACGGTCAGATGTACATGTACATGGATATATTTAATTCCGACTCCCATTCTTAAATCGCCGAGTTCCCCTGGAGCACCTCTGTGTGGACACATCGACGGAGATCTCTCACTAATGGAGTATTTAGCATGTCCGAAGCACACGTTTTATTCAATTTGTAGCATCTATACTGTAGGACACAAACCCTTCGCTGTTTTGGCGAAGGGTTCAACAAACTTTATCGGGTTTTCACAATAATGCTATTTCAGTTTGTGTCTCCTTTAGCCTTTAGCCTTTAACCTTTCTTATCCTATTATTTTCATTTGATATCCCTCAATATCGCGTAACCTATCCGTGTCATTCGGCGACTTTGTGACGTGACGTCATAGCCTATAGTCTGTTTGAAATACTCGAAGAAGAGACTCTTTCGGGAAAGCAAGTTTTTACTTCTTCATTTCCGGATGAAAATTGTTTCTTTTCTTCAGCGTAATTCTCATAAAACAATAGAAAAACGGCAAAAATCTATCACCAGTCTTGTCATTACAAGGGAAGGTGTAACTGGTGTTCATTGATAAGCTAATGTTTTTCGAATTGGTTTCAAATATCATATGTTTTAAGGAATCGTTTTGGTTGTGAGAATACAAAATCATTGACTCACATAGCCTAAATTTTTTACCAGTAATGGCTTCTTTCCTTACCACGAAACCACTGTATATGTTTTGTATTGTGGTATAATATAACTCCACGGCTCCCCTATAGCTTCACGAACTATGTTCTCAATATGTATAACTGCACTTATAGCTTCCGCGTTTCAAAGTCAGAATTTAGCAACGGCAGTTTTAACTTACACAGGCTTCAACGAAGACAGCTAACATTGATACAGTAAAAAGAGAAAACATGTTATTATGAGGCTCTTTGCAAGAATTTTTCACAGATTTTCCCGGAATTATACAGTAATCTTTAAACATCTATTTACACTGCCATGAGGTTAAAACTATCTTCACTTTCGACTGCGTTTTGACTCGAGGCCTTTACACCTCTCATTTATCCCAGCCTGACCGAATCTGGACCACACTTAGTTGAAGAACCGAACTAAACCACAGTATACAAACTCAGCATTAAAAATAAACATACATTTGTACTCCTAGCTTTCCGAAATTTCTATACTCACCATCCTACTTACGTTTAGTATCAGATATTATACAGTTTATCGATACTCAGTGTATAGGTCTTCGTTTGACCTCAATGATCTCGCAGATTCCTGAAAGAAATTATTGATGATAATTTTTATTATTTTCTTGCTTTACATACCTGATATTCATTTCCTAATGTTCCCTTTATTGAAAAAAGGACAGTAAAGTGTTAAATCTGTCTTATTTTGCATGGAAACAGAGGAATGTAGTTATCTTCTTGAAATGTATTTTCAATTCCCAAACTGTCGATTTTGGAAATAAAAGGAACCCATCAAAGGAATTTCAAACAAACATTTATTGTTATCACAGTTGTTCAGTGAAATATCTTTTTATGCTTTGTTTCCTCCCTTAACAAAGTTAATGAATTAGTATTATTAATTTAATTATAACGCTATTGTATTCGATGGGACTCTACCGGTGACGTTCAGAAAATGACACTACGCCGTTGATTTTAATATGTTGATGCATACATTGTTACCGCCAAATTGCACACGTGTATAGTTAGTTCCATTCCCACAAGGTTGATTAATAATGGCAAAGAAAAAAAACGATATCATGGTTGAGCGCCTGAGGAACTGCCCCCCTAGGCCCTGCCCATGCCCTCTTTTCGTCCCGTAGGACCTGGCGAGGAGTTAGTTCCATTGATACCTTCTTAATAGGTTACACATCGGGTGTTTCAAATAGTTGGAAAACAGCCCTCAGCAGTATTTTCGTTTGGTCTGGTTCCGGTCTCGTACCCATCTCAGCACCTAGAGTCCTAGACAGTCTAGCCTGTATATGGATTTGTGAACCTAGTTTTGCAGTAGGAAGCTTGATTCGCAATGCAACACTGTATACACACATACGGACCTCATACACAAGTAACAATTTATTCTTGTTAATAAGCTGCTTTAAATTATCAATCGGATAAAGCAGACGCGCAGACAATCATACACGCAGACAATCAGGTGCGCAGCCTATCAGGCACGTGGCCTATCAGCCAATGAGACAGTCGCATACAATCGCAGACAACCGCAGACGCGCTCAGACGCTCAGAATACTTACGAATAGGATTAAACGATATGAATATATGTGGCTAAGAATGCTTACGAATAGGATTAAACTAAGAATAGCTGTGGCATAGAATACTTATGATTAAAATTAAACTATGATTATTTGTGGGTTAGAAAACTTACGAATAGGATTAAACTATGAATATCTGTGGCTTAAAATACTTATAAATATGATTAAACTATAAATATAGGCTATGTGGCTTAGAATACTTACGAATATACTTGAACTAAGAATATCTGTGACTTAGAATACTTACGAATTTACTTAAACTATGAATATCTGTGACTAAGAAAACTGACATATAGGATTAAACTATGAATATCACAGGTTAGAATACTCATCAATAGTATAAAACTATTAATATCTGAGGCTTAGAATACTTACGAATAAGAATAAACTATGAATAACGTGGCATAAAATAATTACGAATATGATCAAACTATGAATATCTGTGGCTTAGAATACTTATGATTAAAATTAAACTATGAATATTTGTGGCTTAGAAAACTTAAGAAAAGGATTAAACTATGAATATATGTGGGTTAGAATACTTATTAATAGGATTAATCTATGAATATCTGTGGCTTAGAATACTTACACAGTGGGTTAAACTATGAATATCTGTGGCTTAGAATACTTACACATGGGGTTAATTTATGAATATCTGTGGCTTAGAATACTTATCAATAGGATTAAACTATGAATATCTGTGGCTTAGAATACTTACACGGAATATCTGTGGCTTAGAATACTTACACAGGGGGTTAATCTATGAATATCTGTGGCTTAGAATACAAACTCAGGGGGTTATTCTATGAATATCTGTGGCTTAGAATACTTACACAGGGGGTTAATCTATAAATATCTGTGGCTTACAATACTTACACAGGGGGTTAATCTATGAATATCTGTGGCTTAGAATACTAACACAGGGGGTTAATCTATGAATATCTGTGGCTTAGAATACTAACACAAGGGGTTAATCTATGAATATCTGTGGCTTAGAATAATAACACAGGGGGTTAATCTATGAATATCTGTGGCTTAGAATACTTACACAGGAGGTTAATCTATGAATATCTGTGGCTTAGAATACTTACACAGGGGGTTAATCTATGAATATCTGTGGCTTAGAATACTTACACAAGGGGGTTAATCTATGAATATCTGTGGCTTAGAATACTTACAAATAAGATTAAGCTATGAATATCTGTGGCTTAGAATACTTATCAATAGGATTAAACTATGAATATTTGTGGCTTAGATTACTTACACAAGGGGGTTAATCTATGAATATCTGTGGCTTAGAATACTTATCAATAGGATTAAACTATGAATATCTGTGGCTTAGAATACTTACACATGGGTTAATCTATGAATATCTGTGGCTTAGAATAGTTGCGAATAGGATTAAACTATGAACACCTTCGGCTTAGAATACTTGCGAATAGGATTAAACTATGAATATCTGTGGCTTATTATACTTACAAAGGGGTTAATCTATGAATGTCTGTGTCTTAGAATACTTATCAATAGGATTAAACTATGAATATCTGTGGCTTAGAATACTTACACATGGGTTAATCTATGAATATCTGTGGCTTAGAATACTTACACATGGGGTTAATCTATGAATATCTATGGCTTAGAATACTTACACATGGGTTAATCTATGAATATCTGTGGCTTAGATTACTTACACAGGGGTTAATCTATGAATATCTGTGGCTTAGAATACTTACAAATAAGATTAAACTATGAATATCTGTGGCTTAGAATACTCACACATGGGGTTAATCTATGAATATCTGTGGCTTAGAATACTTACAAAGGGGGTTAATCTATGAATATCTGTGGCTTAGACTACTTACACAAGGGTTAATCTATGAATATCTGTGGCTTAGAATACTTACACACGGGGTTAATCTATGAATATCTGTGGCTTAGACTACTTACACAGGGAGTTAATCTATGAATATCTGTGGCTTAGAATACTTACACAGGGGTTAATCTATGAATATCTGTGGCTTAGAATACTTACAAAAAAGATTAATCTATGAATATCAGTGGCTTAGAATATTTACGAATAGGATTAAACTATGAACATCTTCGGCTTAGAATACTTGGGAATAGGATTAAACTATGAATATCTGTGGCTTATTATACTTACAAAGGGGGTTAATCTATGAATATCTGTGGCTTAGAATGCATACAAATAAGATTATGCTATGGATATCTGTGGCTTAGAATAGTTACGAATAGGATTAAACTATGAACACCTTCGGCTTAGAATACTTGCGAATAGGATTAAACTATGAATATCCGTGGCTTATCATACTTACACAGGGGTTAATCTATGAATATCTGTGGCTTAGAATACTTATACAGGGAGTTAATCTATGAATATCTGTGGCTTAGAATACTTACACATTTGCTTAATCTATGAATATCTGTGGCTTAGAATACTTACACATGAAGGTTAATCTATGAAATTCTGTGGCTTAGAATACTTACACAGGGGGTTAATCTATGAATATCTGTGGCTTAGAATACTTACACAGGGGAATAATATATGAATATCTGTGGCTTAGAATACTTACAAAGGGGGTTAATCTATGAATATCTGTGGCTTAGAATATATACAAATGAGATTAAGCTATGGATATCTGTGGCTTAGAATATTTACGAATAGGATTAAACTATGAACATCTTCGGCTTAGAATACTTGCGAATAGGATTAAACTATGAATATCTGTGGCTTATTATACTTACAAAGGGGGTAAATCTATGAAATATATGTGGCTTAGAATGCATACAAATAAGATTATGCTATGGATATCTGTGGCTTAGAATATTTACGAATAGGATTAAACTATGAACACCTTCGGCTTAGAATACTTGCGAATAGGATTAAACTATGAATATCTGTGGCTTATTATACTTACACAGGGGTTAATCTATGAATATCTGTGGCTTAGAATACTTATACAGGGAGTTAATCTATGAATATCTGTGGCTTAGAATACTTACACATTTGCTTAATCTATGAATATCTGTGGCTTAGAATACTTACACATGGGGGTTAATCTATGAAATTCTGTGGCTTAGAATACTTACACAGGGGGTTAATCTATGAATATCTGTGGCTTAGAATACTTACACAGGGGAATAATCTATGAATATCTGTGGCTTAGAATACTTACAAAGGGGGTTAATCTATGAATATCTGTGGCTTAGAATACATACAAATGAGATTAAGCTATGGATATCTGTGGCTTAGAATATTTACGAATAGGATTAAACTATGAACATCTTCGGCTTAGAATACTTGCGAATAGGATTAAACTATGAATATCTGTGGCTTATTATACTTACAAAGGGGGTTAATCTATGGATATCTGTGGCTTAGAATACATACAAATGAGATTAATCTATGGATATCTGTGGCTTAGAATATTTACGAATAGGATTAAACTATGAACATCTTCGGCTTAGAATACTTGCAAATAGGATTAAACTATGAATATCTGTGGCTTATTATACTTACACAGGGGGTTAATCTATGAATATCTGTGGCTAAGATTACTTATACAGGGGATAATCTATGAATATCTGTGGCTTAGAATACTTACACATGGGGGTTAATCTATGAAATTCTGTGGCTTAGAATACTTACACAGGGGGTTAATCTATGAATATCTGTGGCTTAGAATACTTACACAGGGGGTTAATCTATGAATATCTGTGGCTTAGAATACTTTCACAGGGGGTTAATCTATGAATATCTGTGGCTTGGAATACATACAAATGAGATTAAGCTATGGATATCTGTGGCTTAGAATATTTACGAATAGGATTAAACTATGAACACCTTCGGCTTAGAATACTTGCGAATAGGATTAAACTATGAATATCTGTGGCTTATTATACTTACAAAGGGGGTTAATCTATGAATATCTGTGGCTTAGAATACATACTAATAAGATTAAGCTATGGATATCTGTGGCTTAGAATACATACAAATGAGATTAAGCTATGGATATCTGTGGCTTAGAATATTTACGAATAGGATTAAACTATGAACATCTTCGGCTTAGAATACTTACAAAGGGGGTTAATCTATGAATATCTGTGGCTTAGATTACTTACAAAGTGGGTAATCTATGAATATCTGTGGCTTAGAATGCATACAAATAAGATTATGCTATGGATATCTGTGGCTTAGAATAGTTACGAATTGGATTAAACTATGAACAACTTCGGCTTAGAATACTTGCGAATAGGATTGAACTATGAATATCTGTGGCTTATTATACTTACAAAGGGGTTAATCTATGGATATCTGTGGCTTAGATTACTTAAAAAGGGGGTAATCTATGAATATCTGTGGCTTAGAATACATACAAATGAGATTAAGCTATGGATATCTGTGGCTTAGAATATTTACGAATAGGATTAAACTATGAATATCTGTGGCTTATTATACTTACAAAGGGGGTTAATCTATGAATATCTGTGGCTTAGAATACATACTAATAAGATTAAGCTATGGATATCTGTGGCTTAGAATACATACAAATGAGATTAAGCTATGGATATCTGTGGCTTAGAATATTTACGAATAGGATTAAACTATGAACATCTTCGGCTTAGAATACTTACAAAGGGGGTTAATCTATGAATATCTGTGGCTTAGATTACTTACAAAGGGGGTAATCTATGAATATCTGTGGCTAAGAATGCATACAAATAAGATTATGCTATGGATATCTGTGGCTTAGAATAGTTACGAATTGGATTAAACTATGAACAACTTCGGCTTAGAATACTTGCGAAAAGGATTAAACTATGAATATCTGTGGCTTATTATACTTACAAAGGGGTTAATCTATGAATATCTGTGGCTTAGATTACTTACAAAGGGGGTAATCTATGAATATCTGTGGCTTAGAATGCATACAAATAAGATTATGCTATGGATATCTGTGGCTTAGAATAGTTACAAATTGGATTAAACTATGAACAACTTCGGCTTAGAATACTTGCGAATAGGATTAAACTATGAATATCTGTGGCTTATTATACTTACAAAGGGGTTAATCTATGAATATCTGTGACTTAGATTACTTACACAGGGGGTTAATCTATGAATATCTGTGGCTTAGAATACTTACACAGGGGGTTAATCTATGAATATCTGTGGCTTAGAATACTTACACAGGGGGTTAATCTATGAATATCTGTGGCTTAGAATACATACAAATGAGATTAAGCTATGGATATCTGTGGCTTAGAATATTTACGAATAGGATTAAACTATGAACATCTTCGGCTTAGAATACTTGCGAATAGGATTAAACTATGAATATCTGTGGCTTATTATACTTACAAAGGGGGTTAATCTATGAATATCTGTGGCTTAGAATACATACAAATAAGATTAAGCTATGGATATCTGTGGCTTAGATTACTTACACAGGGGGTTAATCTATGAATATCTGTGGCTTAGAATACTTACACAGGGGGTTAATCTATGAATATCTGTGGCTTAGAATACTTACAAAGGGGTTAATCTATGAATATCTGTGGCTTAGAATACTTACACAGGGGGTTAATCTATGAATATCTGTGGCTTAGAATACTTACACAGGGGTTAATCTATGAATATCTGTGGCTTAGAATACTTACACAGGGGGTTAATCTATGAATATCTTTGGCTTAGAATACATACAAATAAGATTAAGCTATGGATATCTGTGGCTTAGAATAGTTACGAATAGGATTAAACTATGAACAACTTCGGCTTAGAATACTTGCGAATAGAATTAAACTATGAATATATGTGGCTTATTATACTTACAAAGGGGTTAATCTATGAATATCTGTGGCTTAGATTACTTACACAGTGGGTAATCTATGAATATCTGTGGCTTAGAATACTTACACAGGGGGTTAATCTATGAATATCTGTGGCTTAGAATACTTATCAATAGGATTAAGCTATGAATATCTGTGGCTTAGAATACTTACACAGGGGGTTAATCTATGAATATCTGTGTCTTATTATACTTACACAGGGGGTTAATCTATGAATATCTGTGGCTTAGAATACTTACACAGGGGGTTAATCTATGAATATCTGTGGCTTAGAATACTTACACATGAAGGTTAATCTATGAAATTCTGTGGCTTAGAATACTTACACAGGGGGTTAATCTATGAATATCTGTGGCTTAGAATACTTACACAGGGGAATAATATATGAATATCTGTGGCTTAGAATACTTACAAAGGGGGTTAATCTAGGAATATCTGTGGCTTAGAATACATACAAATGAGATTAAGCTATGGATATCTGTGGCTTAGAATATTTACGAATAGGATTAAACTATGAACATCTTCGGCTTAGAATACTTACAAAGGGGTTAATCTATGAATATCTGTGGCTTAGATTACTTACAAAGGGGGTAATCTATGAATATCTGTGGCTTAGAATACTTACACAGGGGTTTAATCTATGAATATCTGTGGCTTAGAATACATACAAATAAGATTAAGCTATGGATATCTGTGGCTTAGTATAGTTACGAATAGGATTAAACTATGAACACCTTCGGCTAAGAATACTTGCGAATATGATTAAACTATGAATATCTGTGGCTTATTATACTTACAAAGGGGTTAATCTATGAATATCTGTGACTTAGATTACTTACACAGGGGGTTAATCTATGAATATCTGTGGCTTAGAATACTTACACAGGGGGTTAATCTATGAATATCTGTGGCTTAGAATACTTACACAGGGGTTTAATCTATGAATATCTGTGGCTTAGAATACATACAAATGAGATTAAGCTATGGATATCTGTGGCTTAGAATATTTACGAATAGGATTAAACTATGAACATCTTCTTCTTAGAATACTTGCGAATAGGATTAAACTATGAATATCTGTGGCTTATTATACTTACAAAGGGGGTTAATCTATGAATATCTGTGGCTTAGAATACATACAAATAAGATTATGCTATGGATATCTGTGGCTTAGAATATTTACGAATAGGATTAAACTATGAACACCTTCGGCTTAGAATACTTGCAAATAGGATTAAACTATGAATATCTGTGGCTTATTATACTTACAAAGGGGTTTATCTATGAATATCTGTGGCTTAAATTACTTACACAGGGGGTAATCTATGAATATCTGTGGCTTAGAATACTTATCAATAGGATTAAACTATGAATATCTGTGGCTTATTATACTTACAAAGGGGTTAATCTATGAATATCTGTGGCTTAGAATACTTACACAGGGGGTTAATCTATGAATATCTGTGGCTTAGAATACTTATCAATAGGATTAAACTATGAATATCTGTGGCTCAGAATACTTACACATGGGTTAATCTATGAATATCTGTGGCTTTGAATACTTACACAGGGGGTTAATCTATGAATATCTGTGGCTTAAACTACTTACACAGGGGGTTAATCTATGAATATCTGTGGCTTAGAATACTTACAAAGGGGTTAATCTATGAATATCTGTGGCTTAGAATACTTACACAGGGGGTTAATCTATGAATATCTGTGGCTTAGAATACGTACAATTGAGCGTTAAGCTATGGATATCTGTGGCTTAGAATATTTACGAATAGGATTAAACTATGAACATCTTCGGCTTAGAATACTTGCGAATAGGATTAAACTATGAATATCTGTGGCTTATTATACTGACAAAGGGGGTTAATCTATGAATATCTGTGGCTTAGAATACATATAAATAAGATTAAGCTATGGATATCTGTGGCTTAGAATAGTTACGAATAGGATTAAACTATGAACACCTTCGGCTTAGAATACTTGCGAATAGGATTAAACTATGAATATCTGTGGCTTATTATACTTACAAAGGGGTTTATCTATGAAATTCTGTGGCTTAGAATACTTACACAGGGGGTTAATCTATGAATATCTGTGGCTTAGAATACTTACACAGGGGAATAATATATGAATATCTGTGGCTTAGAATACTTACAAAGGGGGTTAATCTAGGAATATCTGTGGCTTAGAATACATACAAATGAGATTAAGCTATGGATATCTGTGGCTTAGAATATTTACGAATAGGATTAAACTATGAACATCTTCGGCTTAGAATACTTACAAAGGGGTTAATCTATGAATATCTGTGGCTTAGATTACTTACAAAGGGGGTAATCTATGAATATCTGTGGCTTAGAATACTTACACAGGGGTTTAATCTATGAATATCTGTGGCTTAGAATACATACAAATAAGATTAAGCTATGGATATCTGTGGCTTAGTATAGTTACGAATAGGATTAAACTATGAACACCTTCGGCTAAGAATACTTGCGAATATGATTAAACTATGAATATCTGTGGCTTATTATACTTACAAAGGGGTTAATCTATGAATATCTGTGACTTAGATTACTTACACAGGGGGTTAATCTATGAATATCTGTGGCTTAGAATACTTACACAGGGGGTTAATCTATGAATATCTGTGGCTTAGAATACTTACACAGGGGTTTAATCTATGAATATCTGTGGCTTAGAATACATACAAATGAGATTAAGCTATGGATATCTGTGGCTTAGAATATTTACGAATAGGATTAAACTATGAACATCTTCTTCTTAGAATACTTGCGAATAGGATTAAACTATGAATATCTGTGGCTTATTATACTTACAAAGGGGGTTAATCTATGAATATCTGTGGCTTAGAATACATACAAATAAGATTATGCTATGGATATCTGTGGCTTAGAATATTTACGAATAGGATTAAACTATGAACACCTTCGGCTTAGAATACTTGCAAATAGGATTAAACTATGAATATCTGTGGCTTATTATACTTACAAAGGGGTTTATCTATGAATATCTGTGGCTTAAATTACTTACACAGGGGGTAATCTATGAATATCTGTGGCTTAGAATACTTATCAATAGGATTAAACTATGAATATCTGTGGCTTATTATACTTACAAAGGGGTTAATCTATGAATATCTGTGGCTTAGAATACTTACACAGGGGGTTAATCTATGAATATCTGTGGCTTAGAATACTTATCAATAGGATTAAACTATGAATATCTGTGGCTCAGAATACTTACACATGGGTTAATCTATGAATATCTGTGGCTTTGAATACTTACACAGGGGGTTAATCTATGAATATCTGTGGCTTAAACTACTTACACAGGGGGTTAATCTATGAATATCTGTGGCTTAGAATACTTACAAAGGGGTTAATCTATGAATATCTGTGGCTTAGAATACTTACACAGGGGGTTAATCTATGAATATCTGTGGCTTAGAATACGTACAATTGAGCGTTAAGCTATGGATATCTGTGGCTTAGAATATTTACGAATAGGATTAAACTATGAACATCTTCGGCTTAGAATACTTGCGAATAGGATTAAACTATGAATATCTGTGGCTTATTATACTTACAAAGGGGGTTAATCTATGAATATCTGTGGCTTAGAATACATATAAATAAGATTAAGCTATGGATATCTGTGGCTTAGAATAGTTACGAATAGGATTAAACTATGAACACCTTCGGCTTAGAATACTTGCGAATAGGATTAAACTATGAATATCTGTGGCTTATTATACTTACAAAGGGGTTTATCTATGAATATCTGTGGCTTAGAATACTTACACAGGGGGTAATCTATGAATATCTGTTGCTTAGAATACTTACACAGGGGCTAATCTATGAATATCTGTGGCTTAGAATACTTACACAGGGGGTTAATCCATGAATATCTGTGGCTTAGAATACTTACACAGGGGGTTAATCTATGAATATCTGTGGCTTAGAATATATACAAATGAGATTAAGCTATGGATATCTGTGGCTTAGAAAATTTACGAATAGGATTAAACTATGAATATCTGCGGCTTAGAACACTTGCGAATAGGATTAAACTATGAATATCTGTGGCTTATTATACTTACAAAGGGGGTTAATCTATGAATATCTGTGGCTTAGAATACATACAAATAAGATTAAGCTATGGATATCTGTGGCTTAGAATAGTTATGAATAGGATTAAACTATGAACACCTTCGGCTTAGAATACTTGCGAATAGGATTAAAC
The DNA here is from genome assembly GCF_037975245.1 of Apostichopus japonicus. Taxonomy (NCBI): domain Eukaryota; kingdom Metazoa; phylum Echinodermata; class Holothuroidea; order Aspidochirotida; family Stichopodidae; genus Apostichopus; species Apostichopus japonicus. Next base: position 6,341,951 of record NC_092576.1, on the reverse strand, counting down.
TATGAATATCTGTGGCTTATTATACTTACAAAGGGTTTATCTATGAATATCTGTGGCTTAGATTACTTACACAGGGGGTAATCTATGAATATCTGTGGCTTAGAATTCTTACACAGGGGGTTAATCTATGAATATCTGTGGCTTAGAATACTTACACAGGGGGTTAATCTATGAATATCTGTGGCTTAGAATACATACACAGGGGGTTAATCTATGAATATCTGTGGCTTAGAATACATACAAATGAGATTAAGCTATGGATATATGTGGCTTAGAATATTTACGAATAGGATTAAACTATGAACATCTTCGGCTTAGAATACTTGCGAATAGGATTAAACTATGAATATCTGTGGCTTATTATACTTACAAAGGGGGTTAATCTATGAATATCTGTGGCTTAGAATACATACAAATAAGATTAAGCTATGGATATCTGTGGCTTAGAATAGTTACGAATAGGATTAAACTATGAACACCTTCGGCTTAGAATACTTGCGAATAGGATTAAACTATGAATATCTGTGGCTTATTATACTTACAAAGGGGTTTATCTATGAATATCTGTGGCTTAGATTACTTACACAGGGAGTAATCTATGAATATCTGTTGCTTAGAATACTTACACAGGGGGTTAATCTATGAATATCTGTGGCTTAGAATACTTACACAGGGGGTTAATCTATGAATATCTGTGGCTTAGAATACATACAAATGAGATTAAGCTATGGATATCTGTGGCTTAGAATATTTACGAATAGGATTAAACTATGAACATCTTCGGCTTAGAATACTTGCGAATAGGATTAAACTATGAATATCTGTGGCTTATTATACTTACAAAGGGGGTTAATCTTTGAATATCTGTGGCTTAGAATACATACAAATAAGATTAAGCTATGGATATCTGTGGCTTAGAATATTTACGAATAGGATTAAACTATGAACACCTTCGGCTTAGAATACTTGCGAATAGGATTAATCTATGAATATCTGTGGCTTATTATACTTACAAAGGGGTTTATCTATGAATATCTGTGGCTTATTATACTTACACAGGGGGTAATCTATGAATATCTGTGGCTTAGAATACTTACACAGGGGGTTAATCTATGAATATCTGTGGCTTAGAATACTTACACAGGGGGTTAATCTATGAATATCTGTGGCTTAGAATACTTACACAGGGGGTTAATCTATGAATATCTGTGGCTTAGAATACATACAAATGAGATTAAGCTATGGATATATGTGGCTTAGAATATTTACGAATAGGATTAAACTATGAACACCTTCGGCTTAGAATACTTGCAAATAGGATTAATCTATGAATATCTGTGGCTTATTATACTTACAAAGGGGTTTATCTATGAATATCTGTGGCTTAAATTACTTACACAGGGGGTAATCTATGAATATCTGTGGCTTAGAATACTTATCAATAGGATTAAACTATGAATATCTGTGGCTTATTATACTTACAAAGGGGTTAATCTATGAATATCTGTGGCTTAGAATACTTACACAGGGGGTTAATCTATGAATATCTGTGGCTTAGAATACTTATCAATAGGATTAAACTATGAATATCTGTGGCTCAGAATACTTACACATGGGTTAATCTATGAATATCTGTGGCTTTGAATACTTACACAGGGGGTTAATCTATGAATATCTGTGGCTTAGAATACTTACACAGGGGGTTAATCTATGAATATCTGTGGCTTAGAATACTTACAAAGGGGTTAATCTATGAATATCTGTGGCTTAGAATACTTACACAGGGGGTTAATCTATGAATATCTGTGGCTTAGAATACATATAAATAAGATTAAGCTATGGATATCTGTGGCTTAGAATATTTACGAATAGGATTAAACTATGAACACCTTCGGCTTAGAATACTTGCGAATAGGATTAAACTATGAATATCTGTGGCTTATTATACTTACAAAGGGGTTTATCTATGAATATCTGTGGCTTAGAATACTTACACAGGGGGTAATCTATGAATATCTGTTGCTTAGAATACTTACACAGGGGCTAATCTATGAATATCTGTGGCTTAGAATACTTACACAGGGGGTTAATCCATGAATATCTGTGGCTTAGAATACTTACACAGGGGGTTAATCTATGAATATCTGTGGCTTAGAATATATACAAATGAGATTAAGCTATGGATATCTGTGGCTTAGAAAATTTACGAATAGGATTAAACTATGAACATCTGCGGCTTAGAACACTTGCGAATAGGATTAAACTATGAATATCTGTGGCTTATTATACTTACAAAGGGGGTTAATCTATGAATATCTGTGGCTTAGAATACATACAAATAAGATTAAGCTATGGATATCTGTGGCTTAGAATAGTTATGAATAGGATTAAACTATGAACACCTTCGGCTTAGAATACTTGCGAATAGGATTAAACTATGAATATCTGTGGCTTATTATACTTACAAAGGGGTTTATCTATGAATATCTGTGGCTTAGATTACTTACACAGGGGGTAATCTATGAATATCTGTGGCTTAGAATTCTTACACAGGGGGTTAATCTATGAATATCTGTGGCTTAGAATACTTACACAGGGGGTTAATCTATGAATATCTGTGGCTTAGAATACATACACAGGGGGTTAATCTATGAATATCTGTGGCTTAGAATACATACAAATGAGATTAAGCTATGGATATATGTGGCTTAGAATATTTACGAATAGGATTAAACTATGAACATCTTCGGCTTAGAATACTTGCGAATAGGATTAAACTATGAATATCTGTGGCTTATTATACTTACAAAGGGGGTTAATCTATGAATATCTGTGGCTTAGAATACATACAAATAAGATTAAGCTATGGATATCTGTGGCTTAGAATAGTTACGAATAGGATTAAACTATGAACACCTTCGGCTTAGAATACTTGCGAATAGGATTAAACTATGAATATCTGTGGCTTATTATACTTACAAAGGGGTTTATCTATGAATATCTGTGGCTTAGATTACTTACACAGGGAGTAATCTATGAATATCTGTTGCTTAGAATACTTACACAGGGGGTTAATCTATGAATATCTGTGGCTTAGAATACTTACACAGGGGGTTAATCTATGAATATCTGTGGCTTAGAATACATACAAATGAGATTAAGCTATGGATATCTGTGGCTTAGAATATTTACGAATAGGATTAAACTATGAACATCTTCGGCTTAGAATACTTGCGAATAGGATTAAACTATGAATATCTGTGGCTTATTATACTTACAAAGGGGGTTAATCTATGAATATCTGTGGCTTAGAATACATACAAATAAGATTAAGCTATGGATATCTGTGGCTTAGAATAGTTACGAATAGGATTAAACTATGAACACCTTCGGCTTAGAATACTTGCGAATAGGATTAATCTATGAATATCTGTGGCTTATTATACTTACAAAGGGGTTTATCTATGAATATCTGTGGCTTATTATACTTACACAGGGGGTAATCTATGAATATCTGTGGCTTAGAATACTTACACAGGGGGTTAATCTATGAATATCTGTGGCTTAGAATACTTACACAGGGGGTTAATCTATGAATATCTGTGGCTTAGAATACTTACACAGGGGGTTAATCTATGAATATCTGTGGCTTAGAATACATACAAATGAGATTAAGCTATGGATATATGTGGCTTAGAATATTTACGAATAGGATTAAACTATGAACATCTTCGGCTTAGAATACTTGCGAATAGGATTAAACTATGAATATCTGTGGCTTATTATACTTACAAAGGGGGTTAATCTATGAATATCTGTGGCTTAGAATACATACGAATAAGATTGAGCTATGGATATCTGTGGCTTAGAATAGTTACGAATATGATTAAACTATGAACACCTTCGGCTTAGAATACTTGCGAATAGGATTAAACTATGAATATCTGTGGCTTATTATACTTACAAAGGGGTTTATCTATGAATATCTGTGGCTTAGATTACTTACACAGTGGGTAATCTATGAATATCTGTGGCTTAGAATTCTTACACAGGGGGTTAATCTATGAATATCTGTGGCTTAGAATACTTACACAGGGGGTTAATCTATGAATATCTGTGGCTTAGAATACATACACAGGGGGTTAATCTATGAATATCTGTGGCTTAGAATACATACAAATGAGATTAAGCTATGGATATATGTGGCTTAGAATATTTACGAATAGGATTAAACTATGAACATCTTCGGCTTAGAATACTTGCGAATAGGATTGAACTATGAATATCTGTGGCTTATTATACTTACAAAGGGGGTTAATCTATGAATATCTGTGGCTTAGAATACATACAAATGAGATTAAGCTATGGATATCTGTGGCTTAGAATATTTACGAATAGGATTAAACTATGAACATCTTCGGCTTAGAATACTCACGAATAGGATTAAACTATGAATATCTGTGGCTTATTATACTTACAAAGGGGGTTAATCTATGAATATCTGTGGCTTAGAATACATATAAATAAGATTAAGCTATGGATATCTGTGGCTTAGAATAGTTACGAATAAGATTAAACTATGAACACCTTCGGCTTAGAATACTTGCGAATAGGATTAAACTATGAATATCTGTGGCTTATTATACTTACAAAGGGGTTAATCTATGAATATCTGTGGCTTAGATTACTTACACAGGGGGTAATCTATGAATATCTGTGGCTTAGAATACTTACACAGGGGGTTAATCTATGAATATATGTGGCTTAGAATATTTACGAATAGGATTGAACTATGAACATCTTCGGCTTAGAATACTTGCGAATAGGATTAAACTATGAACACCTTCGGCTTAGAATACTTGCGAATAGGATTAAACTATGAATATCTGTGGCTTATTATACTTACAAAGGGGTTAATCTATGAATATCTGTGGCTTAGAATACTTACACAGGGGGTTAATCTATGAATATATGTGGCTTAGAATACTCACACAGGGGGTTAATCTATGAATATCTGTGGCTTATAATACTTATCAATAGGATTAAACTATGAATATCTGTGGCTTAGAATACTTACACATGGGTTAATCTATGAATATCTGTGGCTTAGAATACTTACACAGGGGGTTATTCTATGAATATCTGTGGCTTAGAATGCTTACACAGGGGGTTAATCTATGAATATCTGTGGCTTAGAATACTTACACAGGGGGTTAATCTATGAATATCTGTGTCTTAGAATACATACAAATGAGATTAAGCTATGGATATCTGTGGCTTAGAATATTTACGAATAGGATTAAACTATGAACATCTTCGGCTTAGAATACTTGCGATCAGGATTAAACTATGAACACCTTCGGCTTAGAATACTTGCGAATAGGATTAAACTATGAATATCTGTGGCTTATTATACTTACAAAGGGGTTAATCTATGAATATCTGTGGCTTAGAATACTTACACAGGGGGTTAATCTATGAATATCTGTGGCTTAGAATAGTTACGAATAGGATTAAACTATGAACATCTTCGGCTTAGAATACTTGCGAATAGGATTAAACTATGAACACCTTCGGCTTAGAATACTTGCGAATAGGATTAAACTATGAATATCTGTGGCTTATTTTACTTACAAAGGGGTTAATCTATGAATATCTGTGGCTTAGAATACTTACACAGGGGGTTAATCTATGAATATATGTGGCTTAGAATACTCACACAGGGGGTTAATCTATGAATATCTGTGGCTTATAATACTTATCAATAGGATTAAACTATGAATATCTGTGGCTTAGAATACTTACACATGGGTTAATCTATGAATATCTGTGGCTTAGAATACTTACACAGGGGGTTATTCTATGAATATCTGTGGCTTAGAATACTTACACAGGGGGTTAATCTATGAATATCTGTGGCTTTGAATACTTACACAGGGGGTTAATCTATGAATATATGTGGCTTAGAATATTTACGAATAGGATTAAACTATGAACATCTTCGGCTTAGAATACTTGCGAATAGGATTAAACTATGAACACCTTCGGCTTAGAATACTTGCGAATAGGATTAAACTATGAATATCTGTGGCTTATTATACTTACAAAGGGGTTAATCTATGAATATCTGTGGCTTAGAATACTTACACAGGGGGTTAATCTATGAATATATGTGGCTTAGAATACTCACACAGGGGGTTAATCTATGAATATCTGTGGCTTATAATACTTATCAATAGGATTAAACTATGAATATCTGTGGCTTAGAATACTTACACATGGGTTAATCTATGAATATCTGTGGCTTAGAATACTTACACAGGGGGTTATTCTATGAATATCTGTGGCTTAGAATGCTTACACAGGGGGTTAATCTATGAATATCTGTGGCTTAGAATACTTACACAGGGGGTTAATCTATGAATATCTGTGTCTTAGAATACATACAAATGAGATTAAGCTATGGATATCTGTGGCTTAGAATATTTACGAATAGGATTAAACTATGAACATCTTCGGCTTAGAATACTTGCGATCAGGATTAAACTATGAACACCTTCGGCTTAGAATACTTGCGAATAGGATTAAACTATGAATATCTGTGGCTTATTATACTTACAAAGGGGTTAATCTATGAATATCTGTGGCTTAGAATACTTACACAGGGGGTTAATCTATGAATATCTGTGGCTTAGAATAGTTACGAATAGGATTAAACTATGAACATCTTCGGCTTAGAATACTTGCGAATAGGATTAAACTATGAACACCTTCGGCTTAGAATACTTGCGAATAGGATTAAACTATGAATATCTGTGGCTTATTTTACTTACAAAGGGGTTAATCTATGAATATCTGTGGCTTAGAATACTTACACAGGGGGTTAATCTATGAATATATGTGGCTTAGAATACTCACACAGGGGGTTAATCTATGAATATCTGTGGCTTATAATACTTATCAATAGGATTAAACTATGAATATCTGTGGCTTAGAATACTTACACATGGGTTAATCTATGAATATCTGTGGCTTAGAATACTTACACAGGGGGTTATTCTATGAATATCTGTGGCTTAGAATACTTACACAGGGGGTTAATCTATGAATATCTGTGGCTTTGAATACTTACACAGGGGGTTAATCTATGAATATATGTGGCTTAGAATATTTACGAATAGGATTAAACTATGAACATCTTCGGCTTAGAATACTTGCGAATAGGATTAAACTATGAACACCTTCGGCTTAGAATACTTGCGAATAGGATTAAACTATGAATATCTGTGGCTTATTATACTTACAAAGGGGTTAATCTATGAATATCTGTGGCTTAGAATACTTACACAGGGGGTTAATCTATGAATATATGTGGCTTAGAATACTCACACAGGGGGTTAATCTATGAATATCTGTGGCTTATAATACTTATCAATAGGATTAAACTATGAATATCTGTGGCTTAGAATACTTACACATGGGTTAATCTATGAATATCTGTGGCTTAGAATACTTACACAGGGGGTTATTCTATGAATATCTGTGGCTTAGAATACTTACACAGGGGGTTAATCTATGAATATCTGTGGCTTTGAATACTTACACAGGGGGTTTATCTATGAATATCTGTGGCTTAGAATACTTACACAGGGGGTTAATCTATGAATATCTGTGTCTTAGAATACATACAAATGAGATTAAGCTATGGATATCTGTGGCTTAGAATATTTACGAATAGGATTAAACTATGAACATCTTCGGCTTAGAATACTTGCGAATAGGATTAAACTATGAACACCTTCGGCTTAGAATACTTGCGAATAGGATTAAACTATGAATATCTGTGGCTTATTATACTTACAAAGGGGTTTATCTATGAATATCTGTGGCTTAGATTACTTACACAGTGGGTAATCTATGAATATCTGTGGCTTAGAATTCTTACACAGGGGGTTAATCTATGAATATCTGTGGCTTAGAATACTTACACAGGGGGTTAATCTATGAATATCTGTGGCTTAGAATACATACACAGGGGGTTAATCTATGAATATCTGTGGCTTAGAATACATACAAATGAGATTAAGCTATGGATATATGTGGCTTAGAATATTTACGAATAGGATTAAACTATGAACATCTTCGGCTTAGAATACTTGCGAATAGGATTGAACTATGAATATCTGTGGCTTATTATACTTACAAAGGGGGTTAATCTATGAATATCTGTGGCTTAGAATACTTACACAGGGGGTTAATCTATGAATATCTGTGGCTTTGAATACTTACACAGGGGGTTTATCTATGAATATCTGTGGCTTAGAATACTTACACAGGGGGTTAATCTATGAATATCTGTGTCTTAGAATACATACAAATGAGATTAAGCTATGGATATCTGTGGCTTAGAATATTTACGAATAGGATTAAACTATGAACATCTTCGGCTTAGAATACTTGCGAATAGGATTAAACTATGAACACCTTCGGCTTAGAATACTTGCGAATAGGATTAAACTATGAATATCTGTGGCTTATTATACTTACAAAGGGGTTAATCTATGAATATCTGTGGCTTAGAATACTTACACAGGGGGTTAATCTATGAATATCTGTGGCTTAGAATAGTTACGAATAGGATTAAACTATGAACATCTTCGGCTTAGAATACTTGCGAATAGGATTAAACTATGAACACCTTCGGCTTAGAATACTTGCGAATAGGATTAAACTATGAATATCTGTGGCTTATTATACTTACAAAGGGGTTAATCTATGAATATCTGTGGCTTAGAATACTTACACAGGGGGTTAATCTATGAATATATGTGGCTTAGAATACTCACACAGGGGGTTAATCTATGAATATCTGTGGCTTATAATACTTATCAATAGGATTAAACTATGAATATCTGTGGCTTAGAATACTTACACATGGGTTAATCTATGAATATCTGTGGCTTAGAATACTTACACAGGGGGTTATTCTATGAATATCTGTGGCTTAGAATACTTACACAGGGGGTTAATCTATGAATATCTGTGGCTTTGAATACTTACACAGGGGGTTTATCTATGAATATCTGTGACTTATATTAAAATATTAATATATGTGGCTTAAAAATTTAACGAATATGATTAAACTATGAATATATGTGGCTTAGAGATCTAACGAATATATTAATTTATTGAGATATTTTGCTTACAACTATTACTTATCTAACTTATGAACATAATTGCTTATTTGCTTAATTCACTTATACATTTGTATCTATGGATACCACTGGCTTACAAGACCTACATTGTAAATGTATCTATGAATATGAGGCCTACACCACTAACATACCAGCTGTATCTATGAATATCTGTGGCCTACAACACTAACGTAACAGCTGTATCAATGAATTGCTGTGGCCTACATCACTAACAGATACGCGGCATCTATGCATATATGTGGCCTACAACATTACCATAACAGCTGTATCTATGAATATATGTGGCCTACAACACTAATATAATAGATGTATCTATGAATATCTGTGGCCTACAACATTACCATAACAGCTGTATCTATGAATATATGTGGCCTGCATCACTAACATAATAGATGTATCTATGTGGCCTACAACACTAACAAAACAGCTGTATCTATGAATATATGTGGCCTGCATCACTAAAAAAATAGAGGTATCTATGAATATCTGTGGCCTACATAACTATAACATAACAGCTGTATCAATGAATATCTGTGGCCTACAACACTAATATAATAGATGTATCTCTGAATATCTGTGGCCTACAACATTACCATAACAGCTGTATCTATGAATATATGTGGCCTGCATCACTAACATAATATATGTATCTATGAATATATGTGGCCTACAACACTAACAAAACAGCTGTATCTATTAATATATGTGGCCTACAACACTAATATAACAGCTGTATCTATGAATATATGCAGCCCACAACCCTAACATACTATATATATCTATGAACATATGTGACCTACAACACTAATAAAGTAGATGTATCTATGAATTTATGTGGCCTTCGATACTAACATACGATATATGTAGGCCCCTATCTATGAATATATGTGGCCTACAACATTACCATAACAGCTGTATCTATGAATATCTGTGGCCTACAACATTACCATAACAGCTGTATCTATGAATATATGTGGCCTGCATCACTAACATAATAGATGTATCTATGAATATATGTGGCCTACAACACTAACAAAACAGCTGTATCTATGAATATCTGTGGCCTACAACACTAACATAACAGCTGTATCAATGAATTGCTGTGGCCTACATCACTAACAGATACGCGGCATCTATGCATATATGTGGCCTACAACATTACCATAACAGCTGTATCTATGAATATATGTGGCCTACAACACTAATATAATAGATGTATCTATGAATATCTGTGGCCTACAACATTACCATAACAGCTGTATCTATGAATATATGTGGTCTGCATCACTAACATAATAGATGTATCTATGAATATCTGTGGCCTACAACATTACCATAACAGCTGTATCTATGAATATATGTGGCCTAAAACACTAACAAAACAGCTGTATCTATGAATATCTGTGGCCTACAACACTAATATAACAGCTGTATCTATGAATATATGTAGCCTACAACCCTAACATACTAGATATACCTATGAATATATGTGACCTACAACACTAATAAAGTAGATGTATCTATGAATTTATGTGGCCTACGATACTAACATACGATATATGTAGGCCCCTATCTATGAATATCTGTGGCCTACAACATTAACATAACAGTTGTATCTATGAATATCTGTGGCCTGCATCACTAACATAATAGATGTATCTATAAATATATGTGGCCGAGAAAATTAACATAAAAGCTGTATCAATGAATATATGTGGCATGCAACTCTAACATATTAGATATATCTATGAATATATATGTGACATTCAACACTAATATAATAGATCTATGAATGTGTGGCCTACAACATTAACATAACAGCTGTATTTATGAATATCTGTGGCCTACAACAATAACAGCCTGCATCACTAACATGATAGATGTATCTATGAATATATGTGGCCTCCAACACTATCAAAACAGTTGTATCTATAAATATATATACTACAACAATAGAGCATTAAATAAGCCTACATTTTTTTACATAAATACAAACAACTAGTGACAAGAATAAAACAATGTTGTGATAAATAGATCACTGTATACTGACATCACCGTAAAGTGCACATATCAAGTTGACCTTGACACGGATTTATTTTCAGGATCGGTTGTAGCTGATGTAACCGGTTCCAGAATGACTTCGTATGGCCTCTCTTTGGCGATACCGTGAATACCGCATCGAGAATGGAATCGATATCGGCAGGTATTGAAATGCCGTTCGGTAGTGCGTTTGTACATATAAATACACTTGTTGTATTACCCCTTTCGTGATCTTCCGTTCGCAATTATTTTGCACAAGTGCATAAGTTACATCTAATTTTTCGGGAAGCGAATATAAGGTGTGGTGGAATGCCAAGGTAATGTTTGTGGTTGGAAAAGTAAGACCAAACGAGCTAATGTCTAGAACATTTCTTTGAGATATTTCCTAGCGAGGCACACCGTGTGGATAATTGGGTAAAACGCCTGTACTCAAGCGACATACTTCCATGAAAGCAACATTATGTACCGTTTCGCTGAAAACTATTGGTCTTTTAATGAAATAGATATTTAAAAACAAAATTTATACTGAACTTAAAATGTAAGTGATATGTCATAGTAGCGCCCTCAGCTACATAACAATGTTCCTCCCAAACAAATTCTTTACAGTAAAAAAAAAAAAATGAAAAGTGTGTACAGCAATTTATTCTTTTCGCCAAGTGAGCTACGAGGCAAAGGAAATGATGAATACTTTCGTGGTCTTCGAACTTGAAGAACGTACAGAGATTGAAATCAAAGTATAGATGCATCCGTTAATAGTTGTTCTCTCTTAAAGGAGAACAAAATGTCAGATGTCTTACAATCGCTGGTTACAGTTGATCCACTTATCCGCAAGATAAGTTATGGGGATTTGTAATGGGAATAGAAGTCAGTAAATTAAGCACGTTTTGCAATGATTAAATTTGTTTAATTCCACATTTGTAATTAGTTGAAAAAAATGTAAACAATATTTAAAAGTAAGTTCGAGCTTTAAGCACAGCTTTTTTTTAATCGATAAAATAATGCCCATACGTAGTTACTTGGAATTACAATAATTATTTATAATTACCTTTGGATTTGTAATTCATTAAGCTTTCTCTCGTATCTGTTGAATAAATGATTCAAATCGGTTTCAAATGGGGTCTCAATGTACGTCAATAAAATTGTTTGAGTGCGACATCTTGCAGTGTTAGTAAGACCATCCGGAACATTTAGTATAGACAAAGTGTACTCACGGTTTTTCTTCCTCATCTGTTCCCTTCCTTCCCCTTGGTCCCCTTACTGTCCCTAGATACTTACCACGGACCAGCGAAGTAAAAGCTCAGTCGATCACCACGATTGACAAACAGAATCCGACACAACTTAAGAGTGGAAAAAAAGATATCCCTTGCATGTATCCAGGGCAAGGGAATTCAAAATGGCGCCGTTTGATTGTTTGTGTTTGGTACGGCACATGGTCAGAGAGCCTCCTTATCGAGGGTTGCCCTAAGCAGTTCATTGATATACGCAGGTTCCTTTATGAATCCAATCACTCAGAGAAGGCAAGAAAATCCTGTAGCTAGTTTCCTATATGAATCCAATCAGCTTCCGAGAACGCAAGAAAATCCTGTGTTTCGTTCCGAAAATCCTGCAAATACATACGAAACACATTTGTGTATGAATATCTGTGGCTTACATAACAGATGTGTCTATGAATATCAGTGGCTTCTATACATACGAAACATGTAAATTTAGCTTATCTTTGAACAGAGGCGTAGCTAGGGGGTCAAGGGAGGGCACGTGCCCCAGGCGCCGGGTTTAGAGGGGCGCTGAAATGGGATTATGAGAGTAAAAAGTGTAAGCACTTTTCAGAAAAACATGACGAAATTGATATACGTCGTCAGACATGAATATTTTCCAGTTACTAATAAGAATCTGAACTGAATGTAGTTGTTTTTATTAGCAAATTTATAGATTGTGATTTCTTTTCAGTCCATTTCGACTGTTTTCTCATTTCTTCTTTATGCTGTTCTGTATTCTGTAATGACTACATGTCAAGAAAATTCGGGTATTTTATTACACAGTTCCAAGGCAGTAGATTTCTAAAGGTGGAAATATCATAGACGTAGGAGCACAATTTGATTTGGGGGGGGGGGGGGGCTGTAACGACTTGCCCGAAAAACTATAACCAACAATTTCCGTGCGCTTCGCGCGCAATTTAGTTTTCTTTCAGTAGTGTGAGGGGGAGGGCGCAATTTTCTACTCTTGCACCCGGGCGCCAAAACATCTAGCTACGCCACTGTATTTGAATATCTGTGGCTGAGACAAGTGATATAGCTAGTCTATTGATGAATGTGTGTGTTATATCACTTACGTAATAGTTTTACCTAGGAATATATGTGGTTAGAATACTTTTAGAGTGCACTTATTATAAATATCTGTGGCTTAAAAATTAAAATCACTTACTTATACTAGATTTATCATTTGTAGAATACATATACGAAACAGACTAGGCCATATCAAACTTGTAAGAAAAATATACTCACAAAATGGGCAGATAGCCTGAACTTTGTTCCAAAAATCCTGAATTTAGTTCCGAAAATCCTGTATTAAGTTCCGAAAATCCTGAATTTAGTTCCAAAAATCCTGAATTTTAGTTCCGAAAATCCTGTATTAAGTTCCGAAAATCCTGAATGTAGTTCCAAAAATCCTGTATGTAGTTCCGAAAATCCTGAATTTAGTTAAAAACATCATGTATTTATAGTTCCGAAAATCTTATTTTTAGTTCCAGTGGAATAAACGCGAGTTTTTTCCGGTAATATTTTCTGTCAATGATAAGATATATAATATTGTTCTACTGGAAACCGTGATAACGAACGTTTGTCCATAAATATTGTTGGAACCGTGGAGAAGATAATCCATTCCGAAGTGTGCAAATGAAGTTACTGTTTAAGAAAGGTGACTCAAAATAGAGCCTGTGTAACAAACAACTTGTTCCACTCTCAACCCCAGTCCCATTGAAGGTATAGTGGTGAAGTTAACGTCTGCTTATAAAGGCTATATACTGAAAGCCCACGCACAGTGTACACACACAGGCCTGCATGTGAAGGCCTATAATACGGTGCCTCGATAGATCGGCTAAAATCAGTCTTTTATACTTTCCGTATAGGAGTATGGCTGTTAATTTAAATAACAATATAGGAGTTAAATTCCTGCATACTTTGATGAATAGCTGATGAACGCACAAGCTGGTAACGACATTCGTGATTATCTGGATCAAGGTATACTTACCCTGCCTGATCTAACCTTGATGCGATTAACCCGATCACTGAAAAACAGAAACACAAAGAGTAAAGACTTTTACAACAGTTCGGATGAAAGCATCATGCAACTGACTGAACGAATACCCAAGTTTCGCCGCCAAGAAAAAGAGGACAACCCCCCACCAAAAAAAAAAAAAAACCCCAAGATGTTTTAGTTTTAAACTTATACGGATGCGGTTGAACTAGAATGGATTAATTTCCGTATGTACATTTTTTGTTTCCTCCTTTCATGGAAAAGGATTTCCGAAGACATTTTGGTGGCTACTAGGTTATGTTTGCGATGCAGACGACAAACTGCAACTGAATTATAAGGATGAATATGCATACATGCACCGGCATGATGCACGAAACACAAAAAAAATTGGAAGACGAAGAAATTTCGGATTTCGTCACAATGACGTCATAAGCATAAACGGGTGCACCGTATGGACTATCTTACACAAAGTGACGCTTTAGTCATTTACGTATTTATGTGAATCGTGTATAGTCTCATAATTCATACCTTGCACCATATTGGCTTATGTTTTTATATGTGGATTCTTCCATTTAAAAAAGAACTGTTGAGATTTATCATTTGAACAAATCTGGAATAGCCTTCTTCATATCAAATTTGCATTTTCGTTGTCATTCATGCAAATATTCTAATAGACTGCAGTTTACTAGTCTGTACCATAAAAGAAATAACATATTAATTTGACTGTTTCTTTGTCCTAAAGGTTTGTAATTATCAGTTGTAATAATTTATTGATGATCTCAACAGTCCTGATGACTGCCAGGATTCATAATAATAATATTTGTGCTAATGGTGGTCATTCCTCTATGCGTGTGTGTGTGTGTGCCGTGAAAGTATTACAGGCTTATTAGCAGTGCCGGATTACCCGATATGAAGATGGCGCGAGGACCAAAGCGACTGGAGTTCCAAGGCTAATTGTCTCAAGGTCAAATGGCCCCATAGGTCCTTTAGGGTTCTTCGTGAATAATACTCAACAAGATATACCGAGTTCCCAGTTTGTATTTGTGCCTGCCAAAAGCGGTGGATGGGGCAAGCATATGTGGTCTATTGGATAGAAGGACGGAACGTTTGTTCTAATTAGGTAACAGCTACATTTATCATAGAAAGACAAATATATATTATTGTTATGTCATAGAGAGACAACTTCAACTCTAACCTCAGCATTGCTAGAAATCATACATTTCGGACCCTCTATAGAGCCTGTCTGAAAAAGACAATAGGAAGCTGTGACCAATTACTGTGAAATAAATCATCGAACCTACCAGGGCTTGTTTCATTTGAAAAAGAGTGATCCTTTAACCCAATAGTCAACGACTTTCTCGAGATATTAAAATGCAAGAATCTAACAAAATAGATTAGGCTTTATTATTTACGTGCCGAAAATGTTAAAGTTACAAATGCAGCAATCTTGTTTTGAATTATTTTAGTTTTATAATTAATTTAGTGGCTCATATGAAAGGTCTGCATCAATCGTATTACTTATAGGTCTACACATTATGTATGATAAGGGTACGATATTTGAAAAGATAAATTTCATTTCTCTTATTCTAAAATTACAATATTGCTGTACTGTATTGTTCATCGGAAAACGTCATTGAACATTACCTAACGTAACGTCAAGTTCTTACGCAATGAAGGCAACGTACCGTAATAAATTGGTGATCATGTTAAAATCGATCTCCGGTAACCTCTGTAATCAGAATGGACAGAAGAAAGTTATATGAAAAAAATCGACTGGCCCAAATCAATTATAACGTCCTCTAATGTAATAACATATAAAGACCCGTACAGAGTCTTCATTAGTTGGGTGAAGGAAACCACCTCCAAAATAAGAAATTGAAAACGAAAACCCAAACTAGAAATAGATATAGGAACAAACAAATCAAAACAAGTGTAGACTATACCTTTAAATTGCGCAAATGAGGGTGTACACAACAACTTTATTTATTTAGCTTTCTTTGCAAACTGTAAAGCCAATAGTAATTGATTACTTCTTCACTTCGATTACATTTTTCTAATGAAACGTCTATCGCCATGGCGACAGCTATAAATAGATCAAAATCTGCAATAAAACTTCTTCATATATACATTTACTTAAACATCGGAACTATATAAAAATATATATATATATATATATATATATATATATATATATATATAGTAAATAAATAAAGAAGAACACACCAAAAATTTCCACCTCACGACCGTTCTTTTATTGGGGCTCATCAGGCGAAGGTAGGAATCGAACCCCCGGATCTTGTGTCACGGACCGAAGTCCGTACCACTCGACCACAGTGATTCTACTGGTGTGTGAATGCGTATAAATTGGCTTTGTATAACTGGTATTGAGGGCGTATTACCCAAGTGTTATGATTGTACAGAGCGCACCCCCGGTGCTTTGAATCTGACAATTGAACACAGAATAAACACTCTTTATAGGCAAGCCAAGCCGAAAATAAGAAATGAATGTGTAGCAAGTGGTATGACAGATACAAAGTAAATAAATTTAAAAAAAAACACACCAGAAAAATTCCACTTCACGACCGGTTTCGTCCTTTTTTTGGATATATATATATATATATATTTGTATATATATATATTTGGATATATATATATATATTTTTGTATATATATATATATATATATATATATATATATATATATATATATATATATATATATATATATATATATATATATATATACCTTAGGTCGACATTTCAGTGTCGACCTAATGTTTTCAGTACCATTTTAAGACACTTTTTTATTGTCGCAAATAGCTTTATAATGTTCTCCGTCCTCTAAAACGTTCATTTAAAAGTTTTGGTTAGGGTCGGTTCAGGGTTAGGGTTAGAAAAAAGGGTTAGGGTTAGATTAAATTTAGTGTGTAAGTCAATGTAACTGTCGACCTAAGGTAGGATCCATAGTTATTATATATATATATATATATATATATATATATATATATATATATATATATATATATATATATATATATATATATATATATATATATATATATATATATATATATATACCGGTACGGAAAACGGAAACCGGCAAGGAAGATCGTAATTCCACTGTAGGCGTTTGCCACCTGTATCGAACAATACTAGTTCTGTTTTGGTGACATATTTACCTCACTCTAGAGATCAAACATGATGCTATCCAACTCGAAAGCATTTGTAATTCCTAACGCCGGATCTCGAAATAGATACTTTGAACAGAGTTTGTTAATGAAATGGAGGTAAACGACTAAAGCAAATGAAAATATATATAATTGAAATCCTAGTAAATTAAAAAGGTGGGGGGGGGGGTCTCACAATAAGACTTCACCAAGTCTAACTTGCAAACTAAGACTCTAAAGTGCAATACGTGTCGGCGACAGTCCGTCCGCATTCGATCATTGACAGAGATGGTAATTCATACGGGAAAGGAAATAAACTAATGAGATGTGACTGTTTTATTGATCATCTGCCTCTCCATATCCGCCCGTTCATTTCATTTAGTACGCGTGATCGCTTATGGAATAATTATAAAGATACAATCCCGCGGACAAACTTTTTGCTCTGTTATGACAACTGATATTTTTCTATACGTTGGAACAAATTATAACAAAACCAGTCTGGACGAATTTTCATGCTTGGGTGATTTTGAACCCTGGATTGATCTGTAAACAAGATCCACAATTCGAAATAGCCTTTAAATAACCATTTCCATTCGTTTTGGATCATTGGTGAGACACAACCTAGTAGTAGTCGTTAGATCTTTAGGCCTATCACTGGAAGAACTAAAGATTATCAGAGATATCATCGTTGTAACTGACCAAAAATGGCAGGTAAGTGAGTAAGCATAAAGCTAAGATCGTAAAGTATGTAAATTCTGCAGCAAATTTCTGAAAGGACTTTTAAATTACCTCATTTTCACACTGTGTAGGTTACTAAACTTTCTCCTCTCCTAGATCGAATTTTACAAAGTCATATAGTATGGCAATTTGCAAGAGTTAAGGCAGGCCAAACTATCGGCTATGGTGGATATGGTATATATGCTACTTGAAAGACTAAGTTCTTTCTGACTCGTGTGTATCTATGTAAGCCTATCTGTACCAGTTGAATCAGTTGGGAGGGGGAGACCCTTCCAGTGTCCACCGGTGATTTCCAAACTTGACCTGAGTCAGTTATGAGTTCTAAAGTCCGAATTCGGAAGCCAAATAGGAAAAAAGAATTTCTGTTTAATTCAGCGGATAGGCAAGCGACCAAGAAGATGCGTATATGCTCGAAAATTTACTTTACATTCATTTAGGAGTGACATTAGAAAAACATAGTTTTGATAAGACTCTATTGGCAACTCACAGAGTTTATACTGTTTCTGTCAATTATTCCAGTAATGTCTATAAACGCATTCCATTTGGTAGCGTCTAGAGTTCAGCTCTTAGCTATAGTGTTTTAAGCTATCTTCGTTCCAATGGTCGACGGTCATGGTTGTCGGCTTGTCTCTGTTAATAGTACACTGAAAACTTAAATTGGTTCACCGACTAACATAACGTTAGTCCATCTGGTGCCTCTCCCGACTAACATAGCCTTAGTCAATTGCTATACCGACTAATTTATTCCTTAGTCAGTTGGATTTCTTAGTCGGTCATCTTAGTCCGTCAGCTTAGTCGATCAACAATTTCTTAGTCGGTAAATGTATATTAGTCAGTTACATTGGTTGGTGACATTAGTCGGTCTTCACCGACTAATTTATATGAGCCACCGACTAGTTTATAGCAGGTTTTACATTAGTCAGGATGGTGCCTCTTCCGACTAACCTTTCTTAGTCGGTATCGACTGACTAGTTGCACTGACTAGAATCACTGAAAGAATTAAACCCGACTAGTTTCACTGACTAGCATCACTGAAAGAAAAGAGAGCAGAAGAAACACAAATAATGTGTACGTTGGCAGTATTTATTTCTGATAAAACTTCTGATGTCTACAAAGGCTGACTTTCGACAGATAGAGAAGACATCACTGTAAACAAAAATCTGAAAATAATGATTTTATTCCAACAAAGTTAAGACAAGTTAATGGATCAAACATGAATCACAAAAGTATAGCACTGCACAATAATGCAAAGTTGAATCGTGGGCAAGGGTTCCTCATGACTTTCGTTTTAAAGTGGTACCCCAAATCGACACCAGTTAAGTCTTCACGAACAAAGAGTGTTTCTCTTTACTACAAATGGCCTCCCACTTGTCTTCAGGAAGCCAAAATCTGCACCATTATTGACCTGTGAACAGAAAATATGATATACGTGTAAGCACAGATACAGATATAGCACATGATAACTCACATTATCATAAACATACATTTACATTAAAATTTTATAACATGTTGGGAGGTATACATTTAAATCTAGGTCTCTCAAATTATAAGCCAGGAATAGCAGCTTTACCAAATAATTATTAGCTTTGCACAGCATAACACCAAGTTATTTTTCAAAGCTTAATAATTATGTTAATCATGTTAATAATGATCCCAATAGACCGGGAGCCCAGAGGGCTGGTTAGCTGGGAAGGTAACCAATTGCCTTGTACATCACAATGTTCACAGTGCATTCCTGTATATGAAACCAGACGACTGGCAAACCGACTGTGGTGGGTGTGGCTGGGAGAGCAATTTTAAAGTCACCTAATAGCTAACCTAGGTCAGCTCATGAGGTAACCACTTGAAACCTACTGGAAAATGTTGGTTAGGACTTCAGATACAACTGATGGGCATTGCCAGTAATTTTTATTGGTGGGGTACCCCTGCCAGTAGACCCCCAAAATGCATTGTGAACATTGTGATGTACCAGGCAATTGGTTACCTTCCCAGCTAACCAAACCCTCTGGACTCCAGCTTTACAGATCAGTGAAAATTTGACCAAACTTATGAAGCTTGCACGTAAATGATATACTAGACTGTTTTTTTTTTTAAAACAGGTTATGAAAAGTATCTTTAATATCATTAAACAGTTGGGTACAATAGTTAAACTCACTCTTCCATCTTTTTTCTCTACGGTACTTGTTCCTTTGCTTTTTGGACTCTTGGATAAACTCTTTTGTTCTGTGAAGGGTACCAATATATCATCTTAAAACATGTCTTTAAGCCATATATAACACAGTTCTCCTCTTCTGTTGTTGCCTCCACACTGGTGTCGTACATCACAGGAAACCTCACCCTTGACTTAGATATTTGGCTTTTCAATTCCTGCTGGAAAAAAGAAACAGCAAAGTATTCATCATTTGAAAAAAAAATTAAATAAAGTTGTCACCATAAAGTTATGTGAGATTTGCTTACACTATAGTCTCAAAAAACAATCCCAAAGTTTGAAGCAGACTGTATAAAGCTGAAAATTTGAACGAGAGTGTCAAATGCCCAGAATACAGAGATAATAAAACATGGGCTAAATCTTTGTTTGTTTTTATGGTCTTTAAAAATATAAAATTTTAGAAACAGAAATGCACTGAGCCAACTTATTTATAGGCCTAATCGTTTTTAGTTGTTATTTTGCTTGCTCACATAACAAGCCTGTTTAGACCTGGGCTAGAGGAGAATCAGTACGTTGTTACACTAAGTTTGTCTTTAGGTCGTTTGATTTAGTCTTACTAGTAGTACTAAAGTATATAATGGACCGGCGAAGACTAGAGAATACCCAGAGTTTTAGCAACTGCGTTAAACTGTATCATCTGATCTATTATTTACGTCAATGAGTTTCATTCAATCTAGGATCAAAAAGAAAAAACTAATTAATCTTAACCTATAAACTTTGCTACTAAACAGATATGCTTGAATTACAAATAAATGTCAAAAAAAACATCATAATCTACGAATCGATGCATATACATATACATAAACAGAATAATTTGAATTCGCGCAAGTGAACCCTGCACT
This sequence comes from Apostichopus japonicus, assembly GCF_037975245.1. Taxonomy (NCBI): domain Eukaryota; kingdom Metazoa; phylum Echinodermata; class Holothuroidea; order Aspidochirotida; family Stichopodidae; genus Apostichopus; species Apostichopus japonicus. The sequence goes on along the minus strand of NC_092576.1, from coordinate 6,320,489 downwards.
ACATTGGACAGAAAAAAACGTGCACTTAGACCAAACTAAACATACTAAATTTTCCGTTACTTCTACATAAAATATCAATACAAATACAACAACTTACTCTTTGGCAGTATACTAAAAGCACATGTTTATAATAACTTCAGACTATCAAGCTTTCCTGAGAAAAAAACGGTTAATACTTCTTACAGTAAACAAGTCGACCGTGAAGGAATGTCGCAATTGTTTCATGGCGTGACCGGAAATAAAATACTAAAAAATGATAAATGAAAAGGTTAAATAGAACTGAAGCGTGCATCCTGACTGCTCGCAACATATAATACCGTTGACTAGCCAACATAATTTGTTCAGCCTACTGTGACTGTACGTTTGAAGGTCTAGCCTTGCTTATTCAATATCACAAAGCCTACCCATTTAGATTCACATGGGAAATTACAGGAAATCTTTACCAAATGAGTGTAGACTTCAAATAAACTATTGAGACTTATAGTTCCAGCATTTGTTTGGGAATAAATTAGAAGATTATGTGCCACTGTTCAATCTAGCCCAATACACACATAACACATTGTTAATTGGTGTTTAGAATGCACACTTTAGTGTTGAGAATGCACTGCAGTACCCAGTAGAAGCCTATAGGCTACTCACTGTCATTGCACTTGTGTATTGCGAAACGCCAGCGTGGCAACGGTAGCGTTACACTAACCATAATACAATACTAGTGCCAGTGGCCTAACAATTAACTTTAATTTTACCTTCAAGTTAAAGGAATAACAGGTAGGCCGATGATGGCAGTTAATACCTCCATTCTTCTAAAGACCTTCTTGGGTGATTTACGGTTGAAAGTTGCTTAGAGTGATCGTATGAAACTAAGTCCAGCAAGCTGCCGTTGCCTCTCGGTTTCCAAATTGAAGTGAATCGAATTGGGTTAAAATACATTAGTCCGTCGACACCGACTAAGCTACGATTATGGCGTAAATCGGGTGTCCGTATCGTTCTTAGTCCATGGGTTAAAATACCTTAGTCCGTCGCCACCGACCAAGCTGCGATTATATTTTCCTTAGTCAGTGTAAACTGACTAAGAAGCAGCGATGAAACGAAGATTTTTGCTAGTCCGTGTGCATTAACTAACGTTACAGACTAATTTAACGTTAGTCCGTGGCAATATTGACTAGTTTATTTTTTCAGTGTATGGCCTCATACTGACTGTGAACATCTCGATATTCACTGATCATGAATAATATTTAATAAAGGCATGGTTGGATGACACCACTTATCATTAACGTATATATGCAAACGCCACCCCTCCACCCATGGAGCTCTATTTATAGCTCCATGCTGCACCCTTCTTCCCTTTCCCAGGAGCCGGAATCCAATTGCCTCGTAACAGCTTAAATCCATCACCAGTTACACGTTTAGCTGAATTTCCAATCATATGTACAAGGGGTAGCATTAATGTACAAAAGTTCCAAAAACAGTGAAAAATATAAGAGAGTTTGTGCGAGTTGTGTCGCCACTAAGGTGTTGCCTTCTATAGAGCCCTTAATAAGAACGGGGGAGTTATTGGCAAAATATGAATCTTGACAAGATATAATTCAATATAATTGAGTTCTAACTAATGATTCCATGGCTATTCCGGTTATCTTATGCTATATGGTAAATTTCTGGAATATTCTATTATAATTATACTGATGATGAGCTTCGGCTCTGCAATGTACGAAGGCCTAAATGACAATGTAAAGCGATTGTTTACTAAATACTAACGACTCAAACAAAATATGCTCCTTTATTTTATGAAGTTTTGGGTATGATGAGTTCCTGGGTTGGATTTCGCCTCCCTCAAAGTAATGCCGATTAAATATACTCCTCTTCTCTTTTGTTCTAAAGCCCTTCAAAATGAAATAATTGCTGCTTATTGCAACTTTAGGAAACTCTACACTGAAGGGGACTTCGTAGCTCTGAGTAACCTCTACACAGAAGACTGTAAACTACTTCCATTTGGCGCTCCTATGCTACAAGGACGTGAAGGTAAGCCTATACTACATGGTTTATGGCCTATACTACATCGGCCTATACTGCCTATATGGCCTATACTACATGGTTTTATCGATCCGTCTAATCAATCTATCAATAAAACCAATTGATCAATTACGGTTAACATTATTTCTTACCTTCAACCTCATTGTACATGGCGCCAATATATACCATCCAAGTATGTGTTAAATGAACATATGATCTGACATTGCTTGTATGCTTCAAGACCAACAGTAAGCCATGAGTAGAACCGTAAGTTGGGAAATAGGTAAACTATGCAAGATTATTAACAGAAACCAAGAGTATAAGCGTAAGGCGGGAATAGCTAAACTGGTTCAAGACCAACAGAACCAGGAGCATACCTGTAAGGCGGGAAATAGCTTAACTGGTTCAAGAAAAACTAAAAAGATCATATTTTTGATTTTAAACTTTAATTTCAGCGATCGGTAAGGTGTTTCAGAGCCTACATGCATCTGGTTTTACAGATCTACTCACTACAACCACAGAGACTGGTACCGCAGGTGGTGACGTAGTCTACTCAGTTGCAAACTTCAAATTCTTTCTTGCGGATGGAAAGGTAGCACAAGAAGGGAAGTGAGTATTTAATAATCTTAATTTAACGAGTTAACTTTGTCAAAGAGGAAAAAGAAAATCTGTCATAGAGCTGTAAGGATGTAAAAAAAAAGAAAAGAAAAAAGAGACAACTTCTGGGCTTAACTGTAAGTCATTCTATTGCAGTTTCATAAATTGCACACAAAAAAAGGCAAAGAATAAACTCGACAAGCAGATGGCTCTGAAAAATGTGCAATGAATGTTCATTCATTTGAGATCAACAAAGTGCTTTGAAGGATATTCGGCTTTCGAAGACCTAATTTATTGTTACAAAAAATGTGGTTGGGGTTTTTATGCATCTGCTGCTCTTGGGGGAGGCGGCTCGGGACATAGTGTAGATATTGGGGTTCCAACTGACCATGGCATGGTAGAGTCTGGCTACAGTGTGAAGTTGCTATTTCCATATCGAGGGCCCTATTTCAGTTTAGGATTTGACCATTTTTGAAACCTGTAATTTAAGACAGAAGACGCTTAACAAACCATCGTGAATATTAGTTTTAACATTTTTAACATGAATGTGACTACCACTATATATGTATTTTTTATATATCACTCACAGCCTTAGAGTCATGAGGTATAGTCTTCTTACATACAAGTCAGGTGAAAGCCTAGCCTAGGCTTAAACATAAATTTTAGATCGGTTTGTATTCACGCCGACTTAAAATAATGGAACACTCATTTACAGAAGTGTTTATTGCTAGCTAACACTTCCGTCCATAGAGATAGATTACATAAACTGCGCTGACGGGATAATGTTTTCCCAAACTTTCCTTCCCTTTCTGATCTGTCCAAACCGTAATACCATGCAGTTGTATTACAGTATATTCACTTTATCGTATTCCAAAGCTGACGTCGATATGACGTCACAGAACATGTTTTTTGAAAGACGCAAAAGCTATCTACAAGTCATTCGCACGTAAACATTGATATTCTGCTTTTGTAAATATTGTTGCTATATGCCGATAGATTCGAACATAGATGTATCAGTGATAATACATCGTAATATATATAGACGTAAGCACCCAATGAAGGCTAAATGAATCCATACATGTTAATAAGTTTCTCATATAATCACAGTCACTTAAACACTTTACACTACAAGAAAACGAAAGAAAGAAGAGTGGATCGCCGATATCTTAACAATAATGCAACCATGCATACAGAGGGGCTTCATTTTTAAGCTCGAACACTTTTCAATTTCATCTTAATTTACCCTTTCTGCCGCCACATTGCATGATTTGTAGTCCACTGGAGTTATGTTTCTGCGATAAAATATGTAAAAAAAAAAACAAACTAGGGGTTTAACTATTTTTTTTTACGGTTTTTAACGAACCCTGTGATAATGTTTTCTGAACGTTCTCATTTTATACTACGTCATCAGCAACCAATGTTCGTTGACCATATTAAATTTTAAGTAACCAGTAACTGCCATACAGCAGCTTTAAAAGTCGGTCAAATACATGACAATGCTCTTTACATTACGAGTTCGCTCTGGCCGATGAGTAAGGCAGACTTGGCCATTAACGCCTTTGCAATTCTGGACAACAACCATATATAGCCAAGTGACGCACTATAGGCTTACACAATGTTATTCTACGGCATTCATGTGTTTATAGATAATTTATTAGAGATAATATTTATGTGGCAAACATGATACGTTGGGAGTGTATATGTGTTACCTGAAACCATGTAGAACTGGGTTTTGGCGTATGTTCGTTTTTAGCTCAGAAATATTACAAATCCTACCTAATATTCATCACAGTGATATTGCAAATCTGATGAAAAGAAAACAACTTCTGCAGAGATGAACGTTAACTAGATACTAATGAATGACGAACATACATGTTACAATTCTGTCGACCAGACGTTTCGTCATATTTACATTGATCAAATGAACTAACAAAAAGGGTAGTTTCACATTTGTTTTCCAAACATTTATTTCACAATAACAAAGGCTGACTATATATATATATATATATATATATATATATATATATATATATATATATATATATATATATATATATATATATATATATATATATATATATATATATATATATATATATAAAGCAATACAACTGAACTGTTTTGTGACATGATTTACTTGTCCAAGGATAACTGTAAAATTAACCCAAATCAACACAAAAACCTACTTTATCAGGAGTTTAAGAGGTAAGGATTAGCTACCGCGACGGTCATTTTGGAATTCTTCGTATTCTCTATATACTCTTCTTGGCTTCGCGTGTTTAAGTCGACCCGAAAATTAAATATAAGCACTTACTGCTTCTGAATTATTGTGTTTAATATTTTGTTTATTATTAAGAAGATCTTAACACACTTTATGTAAACGGTGCACAATACTTGAATTGTATGAGTAAGCCCAACGTGATTAACTGCATGCTTTCTTAATGAACATTCAGTCCAAAAGCATTAATTGCATATCGTATGTTGTTGTCAAATTCGAATGTGTTTTCAAACATGTTATCAGAAGTACACCAAAAAAAAAGAGGCTTGTTCCATTCATTTATCATGTTGTTTTCCAATGAATCGATATTGTGATCCGTGGGGAGAAGGGGAAGGTGGATTTAGGAGATGAGAGGGGGGTTGGGGGCGAGGCCGGGGGTGGACATTATGCAAATACAAACGCTGTCCTTCATGTAGCGACCATTTAATTCGCCATCCATGATGTAAACAACATAAATATAGGAAATCGACCTCCGACTGATTCGAATGAAAGACATAATTCATGCTGTGAGTAGATTCACAAGTTCTAAGCAACTGATTATATTACCTTTTAAAATAAGGTGAAAAAGCCACAGATGTACGCTTCAACATCTAAAATTCAAGATATGTATAAATGTAAAACAAACTTTAAAGACAAAGCCGTAACCGTTTTTTTTTATGTTACTAAGATTTATAACTATGCATTCTGAATTTGCTTGGACCCGACAAAGATTTGAGATTAAAGTCGTAGCAAGGGGCTTGGAGAAGACTCAGAGCAATGCTCAGAGGTGTTGACATTGCAACTTGTGACCATGTGCACCATGCTGAACACCAAGCACACCACGCCTGCTCACCATGCACATGCACACCACGCCAGATGTAATTCTAATTATCAAAGGTTATTTTAAAATCGATGGTTAATTAAAAAATAAAATACATAAAATAACGCGTTTGGTTAGGATAGGGGCAGGTTCTGCAGAATGAATATTATGAAATATCACCATGGTTCCGTTGTTGATTAGCAACAATTTACAATAAAAACTGGATAATTTTAAAGATATGTTTAGCCAAAAAGGTTAACTTCCCCTCCCCTCTCACCCCCACCCCAGCAACAATAGGTTTTGGCATGAATTTTTCGTGTTTTCAACCAAACTTACCGAGCAGTGCCCAAACGTACTATAGCAAATGAAACATGCAAGACAGCATGTAGTTTATAGAATTTTATTGAAACTCAAATATAAACTTAAATAACCGAGATGTGTTGCTTTTAGTATTTATAATTTAAACAAAACGAAAGTCAGATATGTAAAACAGAAAGTTTTTTTTGACAAAGAGTCAGTCCCTTATTTGTCTCATCCCATGTACACTTCCCCTCCACCCCCACCCCCAACACGCCTGTTTAATGAAAAATCCCTCACATCTAAGGAGTAACTTTTTAATTTGGCCATATGGAGAAGTACCTCGTCGTTGAGGAAGAGAGAACGTCACTTAGAAACACAGAGATAAAGTATTAACAGAGGAGGGGGTAGGGTGGGGGCAGGGGCTGAGAGGGGGTAGTGAGTTATGAAATTTTAATATAACTTTTAGCATGGTCAATAGGCATGTGAGAAGTTAGAGTCTTTAGAGCCTCCTAGCTAAGTCTGATAAACAGGAATACATAAGCTAACTACAAAAGAGCATGTCGGCGTCAGAGATCTGCGCGTTCGAAACTTGACAGAGGAAATGACCACCAATATATGGACGGAAATCCAATTACGAGATGTGACTTCTTTGAGAATGGTCCAGCCATATTTGATTGATTGTCAGTCTGTTATCATCCATCCATTCATTCATTACAGTACGCGTGATCACTTATGAAATATGAAAGATTTGGTCTCCATATGCGAAGGGCTTGTTTAACACGGGGCATTATAAGGCACAATAATGATAGATATAATAATAACAGACTAATGGAGTATTCAGCCAGGTCTGTTGTCCAGGGTTCATTTGAACCCCGGTTTATTTTGACCAGAAATATTTCAATAAAGTAATCGTTCCTGCGTGAAATTGATCTTCTTAAACCCGCAAAAACAGATACACAAAAATTGATAGAAGCCATAAGCAAACACAAGCTAGTCGTTGTTGGGTCTATATCTCAGGAGAAGATACGAACAAACATGTCAGGTGAGTACACGAATAAATAAGGTAAGTAAAATATCTCGCGTTAACCTGCATTTTCAGTGATAAGTATATACATCAATCTATATACCGTGTTGGTACTTTCGGCTGACCTACGGTCCAAAGATTACCGTTATGCGAAAGGCATAAGTAACATGAAAACATGCATAGAATAGGTTTACTTTTTGCTTAAGAAACTGGTATTTGTCTGATGATCGCTCAAAGCGTGAAACTCTGAGTTACAACAACTAGTGTTCCACTAGTCTCAACTAGTCTCAACATATATTTCGCTCTGTCCACCGAACATAGAGCACTCTGGGCCAAGATAGACGCCAACCAACCAACTTTATATATATATATATATATATATATATGTATATATATATATTTATGCGTGTGTGTATTTGTATTCAATGGTGTATGTATGCATATGTGTATATTTATGTATTGTGGGTGGTGGGGGCGGGGGTGGGGTGGGTGGGTTATACGTATTGGGTAGGTGTGTGGGTGGATATAAGTGTTACTTTTTCTTGTATTGTTCTCTATTTACTTAATGTGAGCGCTCTACTAAACAAGCCCTCTGGATTGTTTGGAGTGCTTCCTTTTAACAGTTTTCCCTGTTGTTGATATGGTTTGTCACTTAGTTAACTTCTCTGTATTGATATTGTGAAGAAACAAATAAACGAATGAATGAAAGGATATATATATATATTTATATATATTTGTATATAATTGAAATTATAGTGAGTTGGAAAATATGATATATCATATAATGTAAATATATATATATCAGTGGCGGCGGAACCGGGGGGGGGGCTTGGGGGGCTCAGCCCCCCAATGAAAAAGTTGAGGGGGCAAATGCATGATAAGCCCCCCAATATTTACAAAGGCTCCAAACGTGCATCTGCCCATTTTTCAATGCATACTTGTCGATCTGTCCGATGCACATGTATACTATATAGGTTTAATAATTTTAGTAATTGCTGGGGGACCCTCGGCCCGTCCCCTGGCTATAGACCACATTGTCACCCCAACCGCGTCTTCACGCCCCGTGAAAAGTGGAAGAAGTTAGTGTGAGTATCGGTAAGCGTAACACAACTTCGTCTTAGGCCAGTGACTTGCCTCATTTCAGCCAGTTTTCCAACATCCCCTTACTTAGTGGCGGAGCGTCCATATATACAGTCAGGGGCGGATCCGCCCCTGACGGACTCAAATGGACTGCTGGCGCCCTTTTCAGCTTTTCACTACTTTTTACTTATTCGCGATTATTGACTATTTTATTGCGCTCTTATATACCTATTGACATTTGTCATATTCTGTTGGTGTAATTTTCCGACAAAATGGCGACGACACCTATTTATTCTCCGTTTATCTGCAAATTAGTAAGGCCCGGAAAGGGTGATTTCCTGCAATCTAGGGAGTGTCTTTACTAAAAAATTTTCTGACCGCTCCGCGCCAACCTGTGGTGGCGCTCCGCTTAGATAGTGTCGAAAGCGCCCCTACAGAATATATTCTTGCCCCCCCCCCCGTGACCAATACCCCTAGCTCCGCCACTGCCCTTACTACATTCAAAAACGTCTTTGCGAGTACACTACGAGTAATAGACTCTCTTAAAACACCATCGAATATACAAATTACAATGTTTTTACAGACTTTCGTGCAATCTGAGAAATTGCAGGCTTGAGACCCATATTCTAGGGCTAGGTATTCGCAGCATAAAACACTCGGTAAGTGCCGTTTCCGGCCATCTGGAGGTTTGAAAAAAACCAAAATTTTCTTGTACGATCCGCGCCAACCGATGGTGGCGCTCCGCTTAGATAGTGTCCACACATTAGCCCCCCCAATAATTTTTCCGTTCCGCCGCGCCTGATATATATACATATACATATAAATAATTATATCTTGAACCTGTCTCTCGATGATTCTGTTTCTCCTAAAGGTATGAAAGAAGAAATATTGGCTACCTCTAGCAGATTTGTGAAGCTGTACGCAGACAAAGACTTCATTGGTCTGAGTAACCTCTTCACAGAAGATTGTAAACTGCTTCCGTTTGGATCTCCCATGGTAGAAGGACGTGAAGGTAGGTATACTGCATGGTTTTATCGACACTTTTAATGCAATCTACCAATAAAATCAAGTTATCAATATATTCATCTTATTTCTTACTTTCAACCTCTATGTTTACATTTGGACCAATGTGATATGCCATACAATCGTAAAAACTGAAATTGATCATAACGTGACATTTTGATTATAAAAGCTTTAGATATAATTATTCCATTTCATTAACGAAATGGGTCGGTAATCCTAAAAAATTATAGCATGACACCCCATCATGTCAACCGTATGCTGTGGTCAGCCTAGTACATAAATCACCACCAAATAAGGACTATTACATCAATGAAATTGATGGGTCACTATAAAACCTTATACCGTTATACCCCCCCCCCCCAAAAAAAAAAAAAAAAAACACCAAAAAATACTGGGATATGATACCTTACGCGTTCACTTGGTTAAACTTTTTTCTTTATCAATAATGATAGTGATCGCCAAGATATTTCAGGGCCTGTACGACTCTGGTTTTACAACCTTACAGAGTGAAACTGTAGAGATAGGTGCAGCCGGTGGTGACGTGACCTATTCCATATCTTTCTACAAGTTCTTTTTGGCCGATGGAAAAGTAGCGCAAGATGGAAAGTGAGTGCTAGCTTTATTAATTTAAAGAGCAAAACATTCTTGCTCTTTTCTGTATTTGTTTATATTCCCCTATATAGTCAGTCTGTCGCTCTTTTTTACTTCATAAATGTTATACATTACGGACACATAGTTCTTCTTGAAATCTCTGTTGTTGCTCTAGAAATTGCTTCCAGTGGAACAGGGATGTGATCACTGGTTATATGGTGATGCAAAGGTATACTACAGCACCTCCCACTTCCGACCTCCCTCATCCCACCTCCCACCTAGCATCCGTCGTTTAGGTTAGTTATGTATAGGTCGCAAACAAAACATTGTTACACAGGACGAAGTTTAAGACACTGCCTGTATGATAGCTATACTTGCAAGTAAATTAATTTAAAGGTTTGGTTACATTTTCCTATAGAGTAACATATTTATTCATTTAAACAGCTGAAGGATTGGATGTTGGTTGCATGAGTACCCGGTGGTCAGTGGCGTGCGTAGGATTTCGGAGGTACGGGGAGGGGACTTGTGATTTCCCCGACTGATAAGGAGGAGGGGTCTAAGGAGAGGGGGTGTCCTTAATCACAATCACTATAAATGTCGTATCAATTGTTCAACCAGAAGAACTCCATATTACAACTATAAATTAAGGGTAGCGGGACCCATGATAGCCAATAAAGCCCTGAATAATATCATATTTCTTTTTATGATGTTAAAATAATTTAATACTTTAATAGAACATACTAATAATTATATCTTTAGTCCAGCAGTCTGCAAGCTTTTATTATAATGACCCAGGATCTACCATAAGGACCGAGCCATTATTATTATGATTATTATCATTATGATTCTTCATATTATTATTACTGTAATCAAATGATATACGAGAGATCTAGTTCAAAGAGTTCGTTTTGAGCGCCAGTGAATTTGCCTTTTCTTTCCTTCCTGCAGACTTGTGAAGCTGTGGAAACGAGTCAACGGGAAGTTGTTAGTATACATTGATATCTTTAACACCAACAGCCCTTAGGTTTCGTAACTGACAAACAAACCAGGAGAGGCGATCTTAGAGGGAAGCGGTGTTACTGAATCTGAGGGGGGGGGGGTGGCATGATATGCTCCCATTCTCCCGGTAAACTATATAGGACTCACAATCAAAATAATGAATATGATAATGTGAATATCCTATTCCGTATTATCTAAACGGCAGTACATGTTAAATGAGAAAAAACACGGAAGTATCAAGTATCAACTGCTTCTGAGTTATTTTTATATGTTGCTTTAAGTATTACAAACTCTTTAACACAGGAACTGTAAAACAAAAAGCCATGTTTAAATTAAGTGAGTGATTCCAACAGCAGTCATTTGATGTAAGAATAAGGCTGCATAAACATATGTTCTCACTATTCCAATCCTCTGTTTCTATACGAATATGTGTCATTTGTGAAATTTAACGTAAAGACTTCCAAATTGTTCCCAATTGCTAAAACGATATTAGATGAAATAGTGAGATGGGGTGACTATCTCGAAGGCTACCGTTATATACGCAAAACAAGAAATTGAAAACCTGGGCAAAATTTGCATTGATGAGAAAACCTAAGCCAATACGTTATTCTAAAGTATAAGCAAAGTTTGCGGTAGTAGTCAGCATACTCTACGTCTTCTACGACATATGCGGGCAGGAAATGGATCTTGTTGGCAAAAATGAAACTTTATACCCAATCCGTGAGCCACAACACTTATGAATATATTTACTCTTGCGACATGAGATAAAATGAGATTAAATAAGAGATCAGAACTCCCCTATACATTTGCGTTGTCCATCTGTTACGCTGAAGTATCCTAGCACAAATAGGCCCTAGGCCTTCTACAAAGTCCCTGAGTCTATTATTAGATGAGTTTTCTTGCCATAAGGTTTCGTTGGCCCATTAATTGATAGAATTTTGGAAACATTTGTTTGTGGACCTCACGTTGCCCATCTGTGTCCCAGCAGGGGTATCACACATCCATGCTCCACTGGACCCTGTTATTCAAATTTCAACGACCTTCCTACAAGGCTTAGAAGAGTTGTCGCTGTTCCCTCTGGATAGACACGCGAGCACTGTTCACAGAGGAGAACAATCATAGGTAAGGGAGTGTGCGTGGGGGGGGGGGGGGAGGGAAGGAGGGGATGTATGGACTTGGAACGTATAGGCAAGGGGGAATTTACCCTAAACAGGTCTAACAAACACATCAGTCTCTGGGATCTTCGTTTTCGATCTGCGGCGAAAAAACGTTCTACCGGGGGATTTGTAGCCTACGTTCAGTGGGGTGCACGCCCTCGTTCAGCCTAACACGAAGATTAAAATGTATTGATTAGCAAAACCTCGCGATTAGAACTAATTATTGATTTTATTCAAAGTCTACATGGCCATGTCAATGCATCATTTGATGTCGTAACTTTTAATGTTTTTGATCTAGGGAAGGACCCAATGATTCGTTGTTTGGGGTTCGACTTCAAAGTTCCCAGGGCCAACGTAATCTTTTAAAGCTCCTGGATCTAGGGTAACACAACAGGTCGATATTAGAGGGGGGGGGGGGGGGGGAAGGAGGGGGAGTGGCCTCTCAACGGTCAAAACTAGGGGGAAATTACGATTTTGCGCGCCGGCAATAATATTGCTAGTGGATGATGTATAAACAAAACAATTTGCAAAAGATTATTTGAATAGTCAAAATAATCTTAAAGCAGTATATGGAATAACCTGTCCGATCAGAGTTTTTTTCTTCAAAGGTCATTCACATCGAGCGAATGACGTCATATGACATATACTGAGGCCATCTATCTAACTGATGGCGTTTTGCTTGTACGGCAAGAAAGTAACCGCGCGTAATACAAACACTACGTCTTTGACATAACTAAAATGATAACGTTGACGTAAATCACTCGCAATGGTGATATCGTGTGCGGAATTTGGGTGCCAAAATCGTCAAACATGTGGCCGGTGACTGCAGTTTCACAGGTAATTCTTAGGAAGCGAGAGTAGAAGCAATTACACAGGAATCTATTTACTTTACTAGTGTCGTCTGGTACAGCTGCTGTATTGTTATTCACCGGGCCCTGGATATAACCCTACTTGATTCTTTCAATCATGGCAACCCATAATTAAAAAGTTACTGGTCATAAGTTGTACACAATGGTCATTTTTAATCTGGAATAATTTTCAGCAGCTACAGCTCTACACTTCTCCTGTTGTCCCTACTCTATTTAAAATAAAATATTTCAAAATCATGGGAAACTTAAGAAAATACCATTGCAATATTGTTGGGAAGGTTATGAATATCCAGAGAAAATTGCGGTATAGGCTCCAATATGCGGATGCTACAGTGTATTAGGATGATAGTTTTTGTCCCCATGCAGGTTGGACATTGAATGCATCGGTAATGAAAAACATGCGAATGACGGATCAAATGATACAGTAACGCCGTTGTTAGAAGTCGCGGAAGTATTCACACTTTGAATCCTTGTTTCCCCAAATGACATTTGACCTCCACCTTCTTGAGATATCGTGTTCTAAAAGCCAACTAATCTCCCCCTTGAATAGTAAATATGTGTGTTGTAGCTTACCTTTCTTGTACCTTTATTTATGGTTGTAGAATATAACTGTAGAAGAAGAGGAAGACCTGCCCATTCCTCCACTGCCCCCTCCCCCCCCTCGTAGCAAATGTTGGTACTGCTGGTGAACAACGACCTTCGAAGGCCCCGGTAGCAGTAGGGCCCCCACCACCACCACAGAGAAGAAAGGGAGGGGAGACAAGTAGGGTTAGAACGGGTTGGATATTTTATATTTCACTGTCACAACCTTGATGACTAGTGACTATAGGTCTATTTACTGTGTATATGCTGTTGTAATGTACATTTATGAGTTGATATTACCAAGAGGTAAGCTGGACAGTGCAGGTGGTGGAGTTGGGGTGGGGGGGGGGGTGGGAGCATTGTGCAGAGTACTTCTGTTTTCAATCTTTTGTTATAAAGAAAGGGACCAAATGGCCACACAAAATTGGTTAAAAGATCCACTTTTAATTACTTTCACCATATATATACATATAATAATAATTAATGATAATTAATAGTTTGAATAACAAAATTGCCTGAAAGACGAACATTATCACCTCTGACTCACACACATTTTCTAAAGTTTTTACTGTACTGTACTATTTTTGTTTGATGTATTCTGGTTACATCATTTTATTCATTCTTAACAGGCCAGTCAAGTACTTGTGGTGATTGGTTTTCTTTAGTGTTCAAACGATTATGCTTAAAAAGAAACTACCGATTACCGATTTTGTTCATAATCGGGCCGATTCCGATTATTTGAAAAAGAGAAAATATCCCGTTTTTACGAAATCGGCAATAAAGTATGTGATAGAAACAATTACTGTTGCGATTTTCCTCTGTTTTCTGTTGCTTTCATTGTAAAAAAAATGCTCTTATTAATCCTTTGTATGTACCAAATCACCTCTGGAGTTTCGCAGAAAGAAAGAAATAGTTTTTTATTACAAATTTCCAAAATTACGAAAATATGACATCCTACCGAGTTGGCACTGTGCTAAGCGAATGGCCTAACCACCTCGACATGTATGTCACCTGTTAATGGCCTGAAATCAAAATATCCATCTCAAAAAGTATCTCAGACAAGCCATTCATCTTCAATCTTTACAAAAGTGTAAATTTTAAATACATATTTCTTAAATTCCGACATTATTTTGTACTTAAGAAATATAAATGTTACGAACTTGAAGTTAAACATCAGCACTCGTTACCTATTTAACTCCATTCAAGTTCAATTAGAAGATGTAAGCTTAGGCCAATCAAACTGAGCAGCAAATGTAACTTGTTTATAATTACTGTAAAATGTTACCAGATTGATGTAAAGCATTCATAACAACTAGAAACTACTCCAATATTGTTATTTCACATGAACAATTTACTTGTGCATAACTGATTTGAGCAAAATTCTAGACCGCATTCCGAGACCTGTTTAACTATTAAACAACCTAGTGTTAGGCCTAATGCGACGGCTATGGATTCGAAGCATATAAGCATTTCTGCCGAAATTAAATTATTTTGAGGTCATTGCGGCAAACATCCAAAGGTTGATAAAAATCAGGCGCATAGCCAAGAATTTGCCAAGGGAAGGGCGAACATGTAGGCAATCTATCAGAGCCGTAGATTCTGCATTGAAAACTATCTAAGCGTAGCGCCACCATAATTTGGCGCGAAGCTTACAAGAAAATTTTGGCCGAAAATGCCTCCCAGATCGCTGAAAATGGCACTTCCCAGGCCTTGTAAGTTGCATCTAAGCTTGAAATTACTAGCGAAAAAATACAAAAAATATGCTCAAGGGGGATGGGGGAGCGGTCTCCCCCTTCGCTACGCGCCTGATAAAAATGGAGATAAGAGGGTCCACGGTAAAAGGGAGGTGATGGTGTTGTGTTCAGTTATTGTAATGACATTCTTTATGTATTTATGATATGTATTCTTGAAGTACGCCCTCTCAAAGATGGCAGTGCTACGCACTTACGAGTAAGAAATAAACAGGCAATCTATCTTCATGAATCAAGAACATCGTGTCTTTATTCATAACAACTAAACACTATAGATGGGCAGGGAAGTATGGCCCCTTGCACATTTTGAGAATAAGAAACATCAAAATTACAAATTAGTGCATAAAATACTGCACTACGGAGCTTTTCATGCCTAAAACATTATAACCTATACTCAGCTAGTCAACATAAGCCTTATATATCCAGCACATTCGTTAATTCGCGAAATTGGTATTGTTACCATGCTTACTGTGCCGAGAAATATGAAGTCATTAACCACGAGGGAAGCAAAATCGGCGACCCTGGCAGCCTAATTTGATGAAATTACATTGTGAAAGACGTATAGAGGGTGTCTTTATTTTAATGTTTCGTAGTAAAAGAACGAACCTACAGTAGAACATCAGTTGATATTTTCACCTTCCATATGTTTTTGCATAATGATATTTTCAACTTCCATATATTTTCGAATAATCGGTATGCCATAACTGGTATTCCACGTAATTTTTACCGATTCCGATTATGTTCCGATTATGCAATAATCGGCCCGATTCGGATTCAGATTATCGTTTGAACACTAGTATCCATCAAACCGAAAGGGTTCAACTTTAGAATGATATGAAGCTAAGAGTTTAGACTGATATGGAGCTAAGAGATTTTCATTTGTTCGGTGTAGCTGAATATAGAGCAAAGCCTCTTGTAGGTTAGTGACATCATACATGCTGATGATGTTTCGTGATTGCAGGAAGTTAAGCAGAGTGATTCCTGACGTCTCTGTCTGAGAAACGCGGCGTAGCATATCAGTTTCTGCCGGTGGTAGACGAAACAGAGTTGCTAATTTCAGACAACTGTCTAGAGTAAGATCATCGGCAACATTAACCATTAATCTGCCGTAATCAGCTGAAATGTAAATAAGAGTGAGACAAATTATAGTTAAGGATCCCACTTAGAACAACAAACCAATTGATAAAATCAATTATGAAATATGGATGAGACACTTTTTCCTATTCATCACTTGACTATTAGATTGTTTTCCATGTATTAATATATAACAACAAAGTAAATTTCTTTTCAATCAGTTCAATAGCCGAAGATGATATAATTTATGTGGAATATTAATAAATTTAATTCTTTATTGGTTCCTTGCCATATTTGGCCAAGTCACCTATTCCTATATAGAGGGAAAATGTGAAAATCTCCAAGACACTGTATCTCCAGAACTTGACATGAAAGGAGGTCATATATGCATGGTATAATTGCCTTATATAGTGTTAAGTTTTTACACTATTTGGTGTTGGTCACAGTTCATTTAATATCTTCAGATAGGAACCTTTATTGGCTCTCATATTTTTCATGTGGCTTCCCTATAAATTAAATAAGTACAAGAACCTTACCGTTTTAGTGGAGGTCAAAAGTCATTTGGGGTGATCAAATGTCACACTATGTAAAGCCTCATAAACACAAACCTCGTAAAACACGACATCCCAAGATACTGTAGGTTACATGACATAGCTCATATTTGGCATGTGTCTTTCTTATAGTGAGTAAAAGAACCCTATTGTTTTTGGTGAAGGTCAAAGGTCATTTGGGGTCAGCAGAGATCCAGATGTCAAACTATCAAATGAATCTCATCAGGTTAACTTTTGTAAATGAAACTTCAGCTCTTTGTTGTTAGAGTGAGCATGTAATATATATTACCAACAACAAACAATGTCCCTCTTTCTTTCATTGCTGTGTCACATGATGTCATCAAACCATCTAAACACTGACAATGTTTAGATTTATACTGCTCTCCATCTGCAGTATGAACTTCAGCCAGGGCTATTTGCTTGCAAATACTCTTGTGCTGCAAGGGAGGGATTTCCGTTTGGTTAAGGTACTGTTGATGTAACTGCTCACTTACACAATAAGCATAAGTTTTACCACAACAACTTTAACTGTCACTGGTTTAAAACATAACAGCTGCCTTTAGATGATATGACCAAATAATTCAAAATCATAATCATACTCTTCAGATTTTAGGAGGGTGTGATCTACCTCACTTGACGCCATAAAAGTAGAAACATTATAAAGTGAAATTAGGTAAGGCTTTTATTTTCTACAATATTCCACAAGAAAGACATTGGAGGTGTTGATATGCTAAATGTTATTAGCTTCTTGACCCCAGCGACATATATATAAGTCTAGATGTCACACTATACACTAAGAAAATATACAAACCATGCAGGGTCTTGTGATGTGCTCCTGTTGCTCTTAACCATGTATGTTATTTTAATAATTTGTCAGTTTCAAATTGTAGGAGTTTCTTAACCATTATAATTTGACACTATAACTGCCATTTAAGGTTGATATTAATTGCTTTAGTTTGGATGAAGACTATGTTGAGATTTATTTTCTCTGTGTCAGAAAATGCTTAATCTGCATTTGTGAGTGCATGTAAGGTAATCAGATTTGTGTTGCTAAGGAACAGCGAATCTTGTCATTTGCTACTTGTGCAATGTGCTTGTAAAGTCCTGATATGCTGTATGTGTTTCCACTGCAGTTCAATCTTTTAAAACTAGCAACTTTGCAAATGAAAAAATTGCAGTAAACATTGATCCGTGAATCACTAAGCTAAAATTCTGGGTTTGTTACGTTTTCTTTCAGGACTGTGGTAGTTATCAAATTATGACATAAGTTGTAGAATGGATACATGAATACAAAGGAGTAGAATGGAGGTTAAATGCTACCATGGAGCACATCACATGAACCTCCAAGGTTGTTATATGTTTATTTTGTACACATATCCTAATTGACATACTCAAGCTTGTCTAGCCTGCTGTTTCAATGTGTCTATGATCAAATCCCAAATGACCTTAGTTTAATTGCTATAAATTTGTTTCAGATAAACAACCCATACCTAGATGTATTAGATTGTTTGTATTAGATAGTGATCACATGACTACCAGAGGATTATATGCTTTGATGTACACCATGTCCTTGCACAACATGTCCATGCTGAAACCAAAAGGTTATTACTGACCACATCCCTATCAAAAAAGAAAGGTTTTAGAAATTATATTCTGCTAGCCTTCATCAACCATTGACTTAAAGTAAAGTAAAATTCTCTCTTGAAAACAAAATTATCCAGATATAGTGCTTTTCAAGTTTTTACACTTTTCCCTTGCTGAGCCCAAATGACCTTTGACCTTCACAATGAACTACTGGGTTTTTAAACTCATTAAAGGAAAGTCAAAAGACACTATGACATCTGATCAAACATGCCATATGATGTCATTTTTAACATTTCCAGGATGTAACCTCTGCTGAACCCAAATAACCTGATCCCTTCACCAAAAACAATATGTTTTGTACTCATTTTAGAGCAGCCATAGCCATACATATCAGTTGCTGCAGTTTTCTATCTGGAAATACAGTATTTACATAGTGTTCAAGTTTTCACACCTGGTGGCCTTAAATCAGGCGCATAGCCAGGAATTTGCCAAGGGAGGGGCGAAAATGTAGGGAAAATATCAGAGCCGTAGATACGGCATTGCAAACTATCTTAGCGTAGTGCCACCATGGTTGGCGCGACGCGTACAAGAAAATTTTGGCTGAAAATGCCTCCCAGATCGCTGGAAATGGCACTTCCCAGGCCTTGTAAGTTGCATCTTAGCATTTTCTCTTTTGAAATTACTAGCGATATCATAAAAACATAAAAAAAATGTATAAAAATATGCTCAAGGGGGGGGGTGCCCCCCTAGGCTACGCGCCTGCCTTAAATGCACTCTGTCCTACATCAAATTGTGTACAAACTTTGCATATATGAGCTCCTTTCATGTTCTGTTTCTGGAGTAGCACTTTTGATACATTCACACTTTGTTCTCTGCTGACCCCAAATGATTTCACCACAAACAATAGGTTTCGCTGACTAATTAAAGGAAATCCAGAAGCCACATACAAGAATTGACCAGCCTACCCTTCCGTGAGATATCATGTTTACAAGATTGTCACCCTTTTTCCAACTGTTGACCTCAAATGACCTCTGACATCCATGAAAAGCACTACAGATCATCTGCTCACCAACGGCAAGCTGCACAACTCCCTGAAATTTCCACTTCTTGAGATATTGTGCGAACAATGTTTTCAGAAATTGACCTGTGCTGACCTTTCACCAATACCAAATAAAACTTCCAAACCAGCTCTACCTAAGGGGAACCTACATACCAAATATGAAATGTACCCCAAGGGTCACATACACACACACACATGCACATACCATCACCATCGCAAAGATTCCTTCTGCCTTTGGCAAGGCATCGAAAAGATTTCACACGTTTCCATGATACTCCTTGATTTATTTACACCTCTGCAGACTCACTTGGCTTTTAATATCTAAACATAAGTGACAGTTTGCAATATCCAATACTGCAATACTTAAATAAACTCAAGTCACCACCCCCTCCCCATCCCCTTCCTACATCTCACCTGACAGCTTTGAACATCTGCAGGTAGGACTATTTAAGGATAACCAGACTTACATTAGGAAACATCTGTCTGGAAATTTACCACAAGCAGCACAAATTATCTTTTCATTGTGATCTTACCTGCCAAAGTTGATTTCTGTGATATGTCTACAGTTTCACGTTCTTCAAGAAGGGTTTCTTTCTTCGTTACAGAAGCCGATGAAGCCTGTATATAAACAACATAGGAAAGATGTCTTATATCGTGTACTGAGTCTACAGACTTCAAACTCATCTTCGAGTGTACTTGAAAACTACCTTTGGACATTGATGTTGGAATTGGGCAGCTACTGGCACATTATTTAAAAAGAACCTGTTTTCCTTTATGTCACCTGTCAAGTTACATAATACAATGGTAAATAACATCAAATGCAGCTGATAACCGAGATGGAAACTTTTCTTTTATCAGCATACAGATTGATCTCTACCAAAGACAACAAGCTTCTTTTCAAGCCTAGACAAATATTGTTAAAAGTACTCACTATTTTTGGACCGTGACTAAAAATATCAGGGGCGTATCCAGGATTTTCCAATAGGGGGGGGGGGCGTCAGGCATGAATGATCGCCGTACTGGGGGACGAAGAAGGGCTGAAATGCAAATTGGTGCCATGTGATCCATTTTTCGACCTTAATAATAAGCAACAGGCGCGGCGGAACGGAAAAATTATTGGGGGGGGGGGCTAATGTGTGGAGACTATCTAAGCGGAGCGCCACCATCGGTTGGCGCGGAGCGTACAAGGAAATTTTCGGTTTTTTCAAACCCACCGATGGCCGGAAACGGCACTTCCCGAGTGTTTTATACTGCGAATACCTAGCCCTAAAATATGGGTCTCAAGCCTGCAATTTATCAGATTGCACGTAAATATCTGTAAAAACATTGTAATTTGTATGGTAGTAGCTATTACTCAGAGTGTACTCGCAAAGACGTTTTTGAGTGTAGTAAGGGCAGTGGCGGAGCTAGGGGTATTGGTCGGGGGGGGGGGGGCAAGAATGGTCTGTAGGGGCGCTTTCGACACTAAGCGGAGCGCCACCACAGGTTGACGCGGAGCGTACAGAAAATTTTTGAGTAAAGTTACTCCCTATAGATTGCAGGAAATGACCCTTTCCGGGCCTTGCTAATTTGCAGATAAACGGAGAACAAATAGGTGTCGTCGCCATTTTGTCGGAAAATTACACCAACAGAATATGACAAATGTCAATAGGTATATGAGAGCACAATAAAATAGTTAAAAGTAGTGAAAAGCTGAAAAGGGCGCCAGCAGTCAAATTGAGTCCGTCAGGATGGGGGGGGGGGGGGATCCGCTCCCTGTCTGTATATATGGACGCTCCGCCACTAAGTAAGGGGATGTTGGAGAACTGGCTGAAATGAGGCAAGTCATTGGCCTAGGCCCTAAGACGAAGTTGTGTTACGCTTACCGGTACTCACACTAACTGCTTCCACTTTTCACGGGGCGTGAAGACGCGGTTGGGGTGACAATGTGGTCTATAGCCAGAGGACGGGCCGAGGGACCAGGGTCCCCCAGCAATTGCTAAAATTATTACACCTATATAGTATACATGTGCATCGGACAGATCGACAAGTATGCATTGAAAAATGGGCAGATGCACGTTTCGGAGCCTTGGTAAATATCGGGGGGCTTATCATGCATTTTCCCCCTCAATTTTTTCATTGGGGGACTGAGCCCCCCCCCCCGGTTCCGCCGCCACTGATAAGCAACATTTCCAGTAAAAATGGACACAAAATGCACAATTTAGTATGGCTGGCATGTCACTTAGTGTTAATAGTGATAATACAAACACAAATACCATCTATGTTTCTAAAACTGCCGCCGATCTTCGCCAGAACCTTTTTTTGGCAAACAAAAAATAAAGCATACGGGAGGGGGGGGGGGGTTGAGTGATCACCGACATCTCACATAAAGGTCGTCATCAATTTTTTTTTTTTTTTTGCTAAACTTTTTTTTTTTTGGTGACGGCCAATAGGGGGGGGGGGCGCGCGCCTGTTGCGCCCCCCTGGATATGCCCCTGTAATATACGCGAAAACGCAAAATTCACTAGGCAATATGATTGCTGTTCAAGTCTTCATAGTATAGATCTACAACATCTATGAACAAAGGGGTTTCAGTTGTTTTCCGCATACGTTACTTTCCGCTGATTACTTTCCGCTGAAAAAAATCTGCGGAAAACACCTTTTTTTCACTTACCTGTACACTATATTTTCCCGCAAATTTAGGATACCAAATTCAGGCAGGATGATTAAAATAACATGAGAAAGTATCAAAGAACGTCGATCAAGGATGGTTAGACTGAGTTCATGTCAGAAAAGTTAGGCTGCTTATAATTTAGAGGAGGCTTGGGGTGTTTGTAATTAGGGATTATTAAAGAAGTATGAGGCGGTCGGCGGATAAAAGGGCAAAGGGACGCCCGCGTTATGAAGGATTGAGTATCTAATAAAGTATTAAAACTGCGGTCCGATGATGGTTTAAAAAAAAGAGTTGTAAAAGGCGGTATCTTTGATTTTCGCTGGAAATGGCTGTATAAGTAAGGCATGTCGAAAACTACAACCCAAAAAGGTGGCGCTGTTTAACTAAAATTAAACTTGTGCTTACAGCCTAAGCTAGTGCTTACAGCCTAAGCTACAACCTTAGCTATCCTAAATCTAGTCTCGAAGCTACATTTTATCCTGTTACAGTCAAATCCTATCTTCTCCATCTTCCTAAATCCTTCCATATGCCTAATCATTTCAGTAAGTCATTCTGTTCCTCCCAAAAAAAACGGTACTTTCCGCTGAAAAAAACGTTGTTTTCCGCTGACAAATTTGTTTGCGGAAAACACCGTTTTGTTTCAGCGGCCTACTATACAATAGCTAGGTGTGCGCCAGTCCTAAGCCTATACAGTACCTCACTGCTACTTTGAACTGCTACTCGATTAGCGGGACTTCGTACATTTTCCCAATTTATCTTGTCTTTTAGCTGCAGGTTGGTGTGCGAAAATATATCAATATAACTCCTTTACACTGCTTAAATCAAAGCAATATACGCAATGAAAATCTGAGGTTGTAAGAGCATCTATCTTCCAAAAATTCTAGCAGCAATTACAGTAAACTTGTCTCAGACTCCTTAAATTGTTGTACATTTTGCGAATATGACAGCTAGCCAGTTGGAAATGACTTAAGAAATAATTTAGATGCTTTGCCACCTTAAGTGTATTGGCATTCTGGCTGATATTCTTCACGTTGTTGTGTTAATGAATCCAATTTTACCCCACTGTTGCTGGCCAAGTCTTCACAAAATTGGCTAAATCCTAGCCAGGTTTGTTCGAGTTGTCCCATAATCATAAACCTGACGAAAGTCAAATGTTACTTTTAAGGCCTAGTGTAGCTGAAACTGGTGGACGAGACACACAGCTTGAGATCAACAGCCGATCCAGAAACAGCTCGTGAACGCACTGTCAAAGTAAGACCGTTTTACACAATTAACTTGCAATGAGATTGGTCATAGTAACAAATCTAACTAGGCAACAGTTATGTTCTGTAAACAGCGCCTGGTCATTTCCCCAACGTAACTACATTCAAAACTGAATATGATGGAAAAGTTCCATTAGCACCGCTGTATGTACAGTACAAATAGTACACCTATTTGCACACAAAGTATGTAGCGAAAGTATGCAGCAAAGCGCCATGCTGAAGCCTATGGAGATTTATCTGTGAGTCTTGATTCGCTTCTACGGATACCTATCAGCTTATTTCCAATTGCCAACAGCCTCCTATTTTTATGAGGCATAACTCACATGTTATCTAATGGGTTGGTCGGTGGGACAAACAAAGTGTCCACAACTTGGCATCTGGTGACTCCAAATGACCTTTGACCTCCATAGAAACAATATGCTTCTTGTACTGAACATGTCACAACTACATACTAAAGGACAATTATCTGGAAAATGAAACTGGCATGAAAAAATTAAAGTGTTCATCAGGACCAAATGTTATATTTTTTGTTTTAGAGGGATACCTCAAGTTTTCTATTTCATTTTTTTTCATTAAAATTACAACCATAACATTCTAATTTGCATAAATTTGCATTATTTTAAGTTTTAGCCAAAATTTGTAGTTTTTAACTGTATATTTGTTCTACATGAGTATCTAGAAATAATATTTCAGTTATCAACTGTCACATATACATGGGTTAATTTATTTCATTCCTTAAGCAGAGGTTCCTGATCTTCAATTCTTCGTTAATAATGGGTGCTAATTAGCATAATTTTGATGTCACACTCACACACGTGACTAAAATAACGCAAAAGTTTTCATAAAAAGTAACTGATGTGCCTTATGATGTCCACACTTGATATGCTACCGTTCTTGATAAAGACTGTTAGTTCTGCAAAATATCCAGTCAAATAATTATTCCTACTATTGGTCACGTGTGTGACATTTATGGTCACGTGTGTGACATTGAAGCCCTAAGTTGAGCATTTAACAAACCTAAATGGACTAAATATTGTTAGCAGACTGGTTTTTTATGTGGGTGGCCTGACAACAGTGTAATTTGCAAATGAGAAAAGCTCCATCCAATGAAATTGCAGCAGCACTGTGGACTTGGACTGTTGTTATGTTATGAGTGTGTGGCCTGACAACAGTGTAATTTGCAAATGAGAAAAGCCTTCTTCAATGAAATTGCAGCAGCACTGTGGACTTGGACTGTTGTTATGTTATGAGTGTGTGGCATAACAAGTGTCATGCAAATGAGAAAAGCTTCATCCAATGAAATTGCAGCAGCACTGTGGACTTGGACTGTTGTTATGTTATGAGTGTGTGGCATAACAACAGTGTCTTGCAAATGATAAAAGCTTCATTCAATGAAATTGCAGCAGCACTGTGGACTTGGACTGTTGTTATGTTATGAGTGTGTGGCATGACAACAGTGTTATATGAAAATGAAGAAAGCTTCATCCAATGAAATTGCAGCATCCATGAAAATGCAGAGTGTCACACCTGTGACCCAACAATGTCACACACGTGACCCCCCAAGTAGAAGCAGTAAAACTGTTTTAAAGTAATTCCTATGGAATATCAACATCAGTGCTGTTCTGTGGGCAATACTAGAGTCAATATTTGCACTGCAAAAATTGATACTATGCAATGAAAATTCAGAATGTCGCACACGTGACCCAACAATGTCACACACGTGACCGAATTTTTTAGCTGATGTAGTATTATGCTAGTTTTTAGAGGCGAAATATTAGGTGAAATGTCTTGTTAGAATGAAAACACATTAAGGTAGAAACATGAGAAATTAGGGTTATCCAGCCCTCTTAGAAACTGAGGAATTTGCCAATGTTTTTTTTTTGTGAAAAAAAGCCAGCACATGAATGTTCTGATTTTGGCTAAGCTATATGGTATTGTTAAAGAGTCCCCTAGTGCATACTTAAGTACTACAATCAACCCAACTTTCTTTACCTAAAGTAGTTAGTGGTAAAGTGCAAATCTCCCCATTTTTCAGTCACACACGTGACCGAGAATGGCCCTAATATGAAATGGTCCAAGCTTCCCTTCTTGAGATATCGTGTTTACAGGGTTTTCACAATTTGACCCCTGGTGACCCCAAATGAACTTTGGCCTCGACAAAAAAAAACAATCGGCTTCTTCTACTTAAAGTGGTACTCCTCACACGAAATATGAGATTGATGCAAGCTTCCATTCTTGAGATATCGTGTCTACAAGGTTTTTCACAATTTGACCCATGGTGACCCCAAATGACCTTTGATCTCCTCTAACCAGAATGCAGAAATGCACTGTGGTTTCAATGATGTAACATGAGCAGTTTTCTTCATGAAATCTGACAAAATGTAAAGTGAGGATGTATTACATATTTTTAAGTAATACAGTGAAAAGCAGTGTGATGTGACAAACAAATTCAAAATGACACAGGCTGTCCTGAAATGACCATTGCATCAGACCTCAACAACAGGCTTCTTGTACTAAACCTGATAGATTCATCAACATACTAAATATTACATCTCTCCTTGTTGAAATATTGTGTAAAACATGTTTTTATAATTTGACCCCTGGTGACCCCAAATCACCTTTGACCTTCTCTAACCAGAATGCAGAATTGCACTGTGGTTTCAATGATGTAACATGAGTAGTTTCTATATGTTATCTGACAAAATGTATAGTGAGGGTGTACAACATACTTATAAGTAATACAGTGAAAAGCCGTGTAATGTGACAAGTAATTACTTCCCATGACACAGACTGTCCTGAAATAACAATTGACCTCTACAACAGGCTTCTTGTACTAAACCAGATACATCATCATACTAACTATTACATCTCTCCTTGTTGAAATATTCTGTAAAACATGGTTTTCAAAATTTGACCCCTGGTGAACTCAAATGACCACTGAACTCCGCCCACAACCATAGGCTTCTTGTACTCAATGTGGTACAATTACATACCAAATATGCCATCTGTCCAAGCTTCCCTTTCGATATTATGTTTAGGAAGGTGGGTTAGTGCAGAGAGACACGTAAGAGGGGAGTGAAGTAAATGTTTGGCGTTTGTGTGTAGGCTATGCAAGTCATCAAATAGTAAATAGTTCTTATCACTGAAATGGCACCAGGAAGTGAGCAAACTTTGTGATAGGCATTTGAAAAGGATGAAGATTAAACATTGTACTGTAGGAAAAACAGTCTTGGGAGTGACTTACCCAATTTCCCATACTTGGATCGCGGTTCACCAAATGCTGAACTATATGTCAAGAAATGAAACAAACATAATTCAAACCTACGAATGTTTATGGAATTTATTTCCCAGTGTTATATATTATTATACTAAATGGATATTCTACATAAACTGTTTGCCATCCACATTTTGCTTTTTTTACCATCCAAAAGAGACAGCGAGGAATTTCAGCAATACCTTGAAAATTGATAGAGAATATAGTGAAGTTACGAGATGCAACCACACTTCAGCTCTGTGTCAGTTTCAAAATAACTTGGAAAAGAAAATCTTCACCCATAGGTGAGGGTTAACCTGGTCTTGGAGCCTGTGATGAGGGTGGAAGTAAACCAGGGTATGGTGTAGTCATTTGGGGCATGACTCGGGGTTGGTCCGCCGGCCGAGAATATACTGGGGAGTTCTCTCCAAATATGATCATCATCACTTGTATCAGGCCAATTAAGTCACAATTGGGCTGCAGAGGCGACAAAGTAAAAAGCGGTTTTGTTGCCAAGGTAACCATGCTGTATGATGAAATATATTTGTAACAGGTAAAGTATACTTCTATAAATTTTCATTTTTGAAAGTGTAAAAGACAAAGATCAATTGCAAACGCAACACAATGGTCAGAGAACTATAATTCATAGGTAAGAATACTTGCATATTCAATTGACAAAACTACATTGTGTGCACATATTACCATACTAAAATGTATGGGTGAGCATACAATGTAGGTAAAAATGCTTGGATGTTGGTGTACTTACATGTTTCCATTTGTAAAGGCCTGGTAGGTATACACTAAGCGTGACATGTTAAGTACCATATGCATGTCTCAGTATACTAATCATACTTACATGTTCCAATTTATGAAGGTATGGTAGGTATACATTAAGCTTGGCATGTTAAGTACTGTACCTATGTATATCTCAGTATACTAATCATACATGTTTCCATTCATGAAGGTATGTACATTAAGCAGGGCATGGTAAGTACCATATGCATGTCTCAGTATACTTGTCATCAGTGTTTCCTCTAAGAAATTTCCCATTGAGTCAAAATGGCTAATATCTGAATATTTGACTCACCACTGTCCTGGGGGAGAGGTCCAAGGGGAGGGTAAAAATTTCGGGCAAATTATTCTATTGAACCAAAAACACAAACTTTCAATGTTATCGTGACTCTTCACGATGTTACATTTTGAGTACCAGGGGCATAGCCATCATATTCAAAGTTGTAGGCACGACTATCTAAGCGGAGCGCCACCATCGGTTGGCGCGGATCGTACAAGAAAATGTTTGGTATTACAAACCCCCCAGATGGCAAGAAACGGCTATACCTGAGTGTTCATTCTGGTTCCCTGGGCCTCTTGAGACACCTCATTCAATATCACTTTAAACCCAACAAACAAACGAGTTAAAATAGTATGTAATTCAATACTTCATAATGTATGAAAGTTTAATTGCCAAAATTTGCAATCGTTTAGCAACTAACGTCAATTCCACCGAATATATGACAAAAAACCAATAACCCATCAACTGAAATGCAGTAGAAAACACAGGTTTACTTCACTCAAGGTGCTTTTTCCTTTGATCAATTTTTTTAGTTTGTGGATAAAATCACTCACCACCAAATACGAAAACATTATACCGCTGAAAAGTAATCGATGTTAAAACCTTCAATCCATCGCCACAGCAACGGTGTACGTAAAATACAACATTACCTCTTTAAGACATAGCACATACCTTCCAAACAACTGCCGATTTCAAGCAAATTGAAAGTTGTAAACAAAGCTACGGATTATTTTTTTTTGTCAAACCGTTGGTTAGGCTACATTTCCCATTGACTTAGTGTGGTAGTGAGGCTAATATGTGGTCGAAGGTTGCAGTTTTTCTTGGATATTATTATTTTTTATTTGAGACACAACTTGAACGAATAAACAGATGGCTAGGTTAGAGATTTGTGGGGGTTTTAGGTTATTGTCGCTGGAACTGAAATTGCTTAGTGGAAGTCGTAAAATTGCCAGTGACTGTGCGAGAAGTTCCCGGTGACTGTGCGCGACCCTCCCGCACTGCTTCAAATTTGATGCGGGATTGTGAGAACTGTTTGTGCGATTCGCGCTGCTACTAGCAAAACCTAGCTAAAGCAAAAGCATGTCACAATTCAACTTACACAGACACCTGATATTACCAGGCGATTTTTTTTCTTTTTTCGCCCTCGCAATTGTACTTTCGCAGGGCTTTTTTAGCACTTGCTAGGGCGAATCGCCCGTTGCCCCGCTTATTTCTGACCCTGTTGCAATGTAATGTAAGGTAGGCTATACAGATATTTTATTTAGTACACTGGTAGTGCGAGCCATCGTAGTGTATGCAATGCATCAGTACACGTGCACGTTACGATATATGATTTAGCTTTACAGCAATCGAGCTAAATCTGCGTGACTGTATATAAAAACATAGCTACGGTAAAGTTAGTGATCGCTGATTTAACATTTCTGACGATAAATTGGAAACAATTTACAGTAAAAATTTCATCACTTCAAGTTGAAGTTCTGAACATCATGCCTTTTGAAACGTTTTTTATCTCTATTCACACTGTATAAAATTCAGGAGAAAATGAAACCCTCTTTTTGTTCTCTCTCTCTGAACGCCAGTGCGTCAAATCGGCAAGCCATTGCGTCAAAATCGCGTCATAGCGGCAACACTGCTTGTCATACTTACATGTTTCCATTGATGAAGGTATGGTAGGTATACAGTAAGTGTGACATGGTAAGTACCATATATGCATGTCTCAGTATACTAATCATACTTACATGTTTCCAGTTGGGTATGGTATGGTATGTATACATTAAGCATGGTATGGTAAGTACCTATGCATATCTCAGTATACTAATCATACTTCCATGTTTCCATTCATGAAGGTATGGTACGTATATATAAAAGCTTGGCATGGTAAGTACCATATGCATGTCTCAGTATAGTAATCATACTTACATGTTTCCATTCATGAAGGTATGGTAGGTATACTCTCCCATTAACATCTACATGCTTTGACGGTTTGATCATCATCATCGGAGTTGGACGTACATAGCACATTGGTGGATTGCATGGGTGTGACTCAAACAGCCATATACAGATTGGGATGTTGTAGGTTGATCCTAGAAGCAAAATTACAGGGAAAAAAAACCTTAGGTGTGGTGTCAAATGTAATATGGTGGAGTCCATGGAGGTGGGCTGGAGTGGTGGGGCTGCATACGATGTAAAGTTTGGCACTGTGTAGTTTCATCCAATAGGCACTGCAGTTTTACATAAGAAGTAATGTAGTTATGCAGAGTTAAGCCGTTCTGTTTGATTTTTGATTTTGTAGGATTTTGCAGCTGCCTGTAGCTTTTTTTTGATAACCTTACAACTTTGACAACATTATCACATAAGGATACATGTTTTTCACCGGCATCAAATACATTTTGTGGAGAGTTAAATTACATTGCAAGTACAACCATCTGCTCTTAGGTGGTGAAAATGAAAACCTGTTTTGATTTTGTAGCCGATACTGAAAAGCTTAGGAATGGTAAACTATCTCAGTATAAAGTCTACTTTTAAGTTTTTCTTAAAGATGAAATGCATCTATTTCCAACTCTGATATATATATACCATATCAAATAATGAAAATTGCATCGCATCTGACATAGCACACTAAATACGTACCTTTAAAGCTCACAGGTATGGTGCCTTCTAAGCAAAGCAGATCCTTTCTTGTATTGCAGCTAAAAACTACAAACAAAATAAGCTTGAATTCAACTTCAATGAAAAACAATAATAATTGACATACATACCTGTTTTCTCATATGAGGCAAACCGGAGCATTATGACTCATCGACAAACGTAAAAGAAAAGTGTTGATGATGTCAAGTTATTGCATTGGTTTTAAGTAACATTTATACTGCTCAAAGTCAGTATTACGTATTAGGCATACTCTTTCAAGCAAACTTTAATATAGTTGTGCAATTGCATTCTTTGATGATAATAAATCATTTATTAAAATGGTGATAACTTTGATTTAAAGAACAAAATAGCTGATGTCTTAAGTTCTTAGCTAAAACATCCATAGAAATCTACATTCTGAGGAATATGCAGTATATGTTGTTGTTTTGTCGATGTTACTTGGCAACCAAATGTAACAAGTTGATTTTAAAGCAGCCGTTTCTGTTGAATGTACATACAAAAATCTGAAAGTAAACACTTGACCATTGAAAAGAACAACGGGTAATTGGACAAGAATATTGTGTTCCTTTTGAAAACACTATAATGGCACCAGGAAGTGATCAAACTTTGTGATAGGCATTTGAACATGAAACGTACTACATTAAACTGTCAAGACACAATATCACATGTGTACATGGATTAAATGATAGATCTCCAACTAATGTAAAATATGCAGTAGGTTGTTGTTTTCGTTGATGTCACTTGTCACCTTCAAATCTCTAGTTTGTGTTGAAAACTTGAAGTTGTTACATACTGTATCTGGCGGTACACACTTGACAATTAAGTGAACAATTAGGCGACTGAAAATAATATCCCGTTCCTTTAGTACACACCAAATTGGCACCCAATTGATGAGAATGATATGAAGAACATTTTATGGGCATATCGTTGTCTGCTGTGGGATTAAATGGTTAATAACTCACAAAGGTGAAGCAAACAAACTGATCTCTTAGTCAGATTGAAGGATATCCATTTATGTCTGAATATTCCATGTCTTAATCACAGCGACACAAAGCTATGACATAATGCAGAATCTAGATAAACATTGCACTGTAGGAAAACAGTCTTGGGAGTGACTTACCAAATTTGTCATACTTGGGCCGAAGGTCCGTAAAAGTTGATAACGTACTTAAAATTTCCGACTTGGTGAGGTGTTTGTTATGATACTGTGGACGAACCAAATAAGTGAATAAAATGAAGTCATGCAGCAATGTGGCAAACTATGAGATGCTTTCATCTTTTACAAAATCTTCTAGGAATTTTAAAAATAGACACCTGAGACTGAATGTAAACAGAACCTCATTGAAATATATAGATAAA
This sequence comes from Apostichopus japonicus, assembly GCF_037975245.1. Taxonomy (NCBI): domain Eukaryota; kingdom Metazoa; phylum Echinodermata; class Holothuroidea; order Aspidochirotida; family Stichopodidae; genus Apostichopus; species Apostichopus japonicus. The sequence goes on along the minus strand of NC_092576.1, from coordinate 6,288,912 downwards.
AAATATAAGTTTACTAAAAAAACTTCTAATCATGGAACTGTTGCAAGGCCCAGCCCGCTAAGGTTCCAAAAGGCAAGAAACCCAAAGAATACAAGGAAGACAGTGTAGGGGCGGACTGGGTCTTAAAACCGGCCCGGGCATTTTCCACCTACACCGGCCCATTATCCATTGATATGCTACATACATATAGTGATCGCCATCCTGGGGGAGGGGTCTAAAGGGATGGGTGCCCCCTCGCCATTGAGATTTTTTTGAAGTTAAGGAATGCCTAGATCTATACAAAATGGTGCTATATTTCTCAATTTTGTAGGTTACAATAAACCTTTAAACATGACCAAAAAATAATTTTCCAGAAGGAACAGTTGATTAAACTGAGGAAACGTAAACAAAAATAGACAAAAATATATGTTTTAAACTGGATTTTATTTAGTTTATCCAGCATTTTGTGACAACATGCTTGAAAAAATGGAAAAAACCCTAAATAAATCCATTAGCACGGACGGGTTGCCAATAACACGTTCTTTTGTTACGAACTAACCGACTAACCAGCATGGTGATCTCATGAGCTGATTCCCACAGTTATTTCTACACAGCTTGTCTGTATTCTGTTAAATACTGTGAAAAAGGGCTGGAATTTTCACCACGTTCCCCAGCCCAACCGGCCCACCAGGCATTGCCCAAATGCCGTGTGGCCAGTCCGCCACTGCTGAAAGTGTTAGTCTTTACACTACTTATACAATGTCTACAAAAGCAGGACATTTTGTTGTACATAGTAAGATTCAGAGCTCCTTTTGTGGTCTTTTTATGGAATTTTCTTGAAATATTATGTAAGTGTACAGGGCTCAATTTTAAGAAAATTTGATAGTTGTCCTTCGGACAACCTTGCCTTCATATTTTTTTGTACGAAGGATTGTTTGGTTGTCCAATGGAAGCACCAAAAAATACAATTGGAGTTGCCTGACGTGGCACATTGCACACATTGTGTAGTATAGTATAGTATAGTATAGTATAGTATAGTATAGTATAGTATAGTATAGTATAGTATATATAGTATGGTATATATAGTATAGTAAAGTATAGCAGACCACTTATAAAGCACCAGTAATAAAAAATACTCAACTGCGCTGTACCAAGACTTTACAAGTAATCAACAAAAGCTAAGTTACAATAGATAGTCTTTAGGCTAGATTTAATAGCTAGATCTGTGTGATACCAAGAGTGTCTAAGGGATGCCAGTTCCAAATATAGGGGCCGCAATATTCAAAGCGCCTTTTACCCATTTCAGTTTTACACCTAGGGATACGAGACAAGCATAGTAATCGGGTATGGGCATAGCGAACCATGCATTTACTCAGGTACACATGGGGGTTTCCAAACAAACAATTGTGGACCAATACAGATATCTTAAAGAGGATTCTATACTTGACTGGCAGCCAGTGTAGAGAGTATAGAACGAGAGAGAATCTGGATTATTTCCATAAGTAATACCAGTCACAGTTCTAGCTGCAGAGTTCTGAAGATGCTGCCACTTAGAAAGGGTATTTTGAGAGATTCTGTATAGAAGAGAACTGCACTAATTTAAGTGACTTGAAATAAAGGCATGAATTAGGGTCACACAGTGGCGGAGCTAGCGGTATTGGTCGGGGGGGGGGGCGCTTTTCGACACTATCTAAGCGGAGCGCCACCACAGGTTGCCGCGGAGCGTACATGAAAGATTTGAGTAAAGATACTCCCTAGATCGCAGGAAAAGATCCTTTTCGGGCCTTGCTAATTTGCAGATAAACGAAGAATAAATAGGTGTCATCGCCAGTTTGTCAGAAAATTACACCAACAAAATGTGACAAATGTCAATAGGTAGATGAGAGTGCAATAAAAAGTCCATAATCACGAATAAGTAAAAAGTTGTAAAAAGCTGAAAAGGGCGCCAGCAGTCCATAGCCCCCCTGACTGTATGGACGCTCCGCCACTGGGGTCACAGTTGAACTTTGGTCAAGATATGGCTTTGTCAAGTTGCATCAGAACAGTTTTTGCAATAACTTTGAAACATAGGAGAGATTGCTAACAGGCCCTAAGTTTGTGTGGATACAATCTAGACCTTCCTTCTTTAGGATAGGGGTAACTATGGCATGCTTCAAAGTGTCAGGGAACACATATTCTAATCGATTTTTTAACAATTTGGGAGAGGTCTTATGAAGGGATGTAGGGATTGGACCGGATAAGCTGGTTTTATTCGAGCACAACTTGATTAGTTTAGTATGTCCTCATCAGACACCTCACTAAAACAAGTTAGTGGAGTGAGGGCATAAGACTCTTAGTTAAAAGAACAAAACCGATTCCTATCAGAAATTGAATCACGTTATCAGAGCAAATTCTAACAAACTTATTAATGAAAAAGTTGGTAAGCATTTCTTGTGATTTGCTTGGCTCTAATAGCCCTTTCCATTGTCTGCAACTACTTGTAAGCATAGGCATACAGTAGGAGACCAATTTGATTTTTTTTTTGGGGGAGGGGGGCTGTAACAACTTGCCCGAAAAATATAACCAAAATTTTTTGTGCGCTCAGCGCGCATTCACATCTTAATGTGCATATCATATAAGCATTCATCGGTTATTACATCGCCTGCCAATAACAAACAATCATTTGCCATGTTATTACAGCAAATATGCTAGAAATTCTATTTGGTCACCTATTCTCTTGTCAAGCCCACAATCGTGGTATGTACATAGTTTTGCAATTTCCAAACATAAATATCATGGATTTGGTCGAGTGAGTCATAACAGAAATATTTTAACAAGACTGTTTCTCCAAAGAGATGAATACCATTTATATTTCCAATTTTTTTTTATGTAGAAAATAGGTGAAATAGTTTTTGTAATTTCTGGTTTTGACACTTATTTAATTATTCTGACTTATTATTCTGAACTTTTCATTTTTGTTATTTTGACAACTACAAGCCATTCAACCTTAATTTATATCATCAATTAACCTCTACTTTAACATTTAGAGAGGGGGACCACACACAGGGGGATATTTATTTTTCTTCATTTTTCAATGATTTTACTTTTAACAACCAATTTCAAACCCTATACATACAAGGTCTCCTTTAAAAAATCATCACTATGTAACGTTAATAATGATCACTTCTGACCCTTCTTTATAAAAAAAACTCATTATACTGCAGGTCTTGAAATAATTTGGAGACACCTCAATCTGCCAGATTATAAGTACGCAGTTCTACATATTGTTCTTTTTTTTTAAATTCACAACAGTTGCAAGGTATTACAGATAACCTGATAATGACATTAAAATGTTGGTTCTTTTTCACTTACTGTACCTTATGATAATGCTGTTCGATATATGCCTCATGTGTCGCCATTTGTAACAGGAACGATTTTCGTCACTCAATGAGGCTAAGAAAACACAGGGTGTGCAAAGTACTGCCGCAGATGAGCCTTTACAGTTTCAGTATCCTAAAAGTAAAAAGAGTGTGGCATTTTATAATAGGATATTTGGCAACACAAAACAAGTCCACGCTTGCATTCAAGTTAATAGTGGGTCATGCTACAAATGATAAAATCCATACCTTTAATTTTTTAAGATTAAAACTTATTTTATAATAACCATGAGTAGCCAATTATGACCAACTGTTTTACTTAAAAGAATAATTGTTGAAAATATTTTAAATATAAACATCCCCGCATTTAAGTTGTGCAATGTGTTACTTATAATAGGCCCCATGTAGCATGGTGGAGCCAATTATGACCAACTATTTTCTTTGAAAGAATAATTGTTGAAAATAGTTTTAATTTTCAACATCCACGCTTTAAGTTTTGCAATGTGTTACAACTTAATTATGTAAGATGTGAGTCTGTGTAACTTTTGTAAAGAAGATAAGTCTAGGCTCATCTATGGTAAACAACAATTCACTGACATTGTGACTGCAAAACCATTTGATAATTTTGCATTACTAGTTGAACTTAGGGTATCTTGGAAATTATCCCAACTGCTGTAGGAAGTGTGCACTATACATAGTGTACATTAGCCCTACGTTGTCAAGATAGCCTAAGTTTAGTTTAGTTAAAAGTAGAAAAAAGGGATCAGGAGGGACACTTAGGTCCCCATCAAGGACCCTATTGGAGAGAAGAAAATACCAAAGACACTAACACTCAGACCCGATTACAATGATTAAAGTGCTTGTCCTTGAGTTGAAAGCATTTTTAAACCCATTCACACTGCTTGCAAGCACCAGTTTCTCAGGTAAACCATTCCACTTATTCACAACCCTATTAGAAAAAAAGTTATGCCGAATATTAATCATACTTTGTAACTTCTGGGGTTTAAAGACAATGACCTCTGGTACAACTACTATTAGCAAACATGACAAAATCAGTGTAAGGAAAAATTGTCAAAACCAAACATAATCTTGCAAACCTGAATCAATTAAGTCACCACGTAACCTCCTAAGCTCCAGTGTGGTAACCTCCTATAACAAGAGAGCCTATGACACAGAAGCTTAACTACAAACTACTGTATGTGATGTCAACGAGACATTGAAAAAAGTATGGATCGGCTAGATGCTATCTGCTAGATGTTGACCACATCTTTTGTAAATGTTTCTGAGGCAGTATTTGATATGATTCAGATGACCTTTGACCATATAAAAATGAATCACATTTTTGGCCCATTAACTGATGATCTCCATGGCCAAATAAAGTCACAATATTAACACAAAAACTGGCAGATGAGAAGGCTCTGATATGAATTTCACGTTTTGACCTCATGTGACTTCAGCTGACCTTTGACATCAACAGTAAGAATAAGTTTTATGACCAAGCACTAACTGTACATTCTGACCACGTTTGATAAAAATCAAACATTTACCCTAGAAGGAGTACAGTAGGCTTTTGCGTGAATTCATTGTTTGATCTCTCTTTGTCCGCAAATGACTTTTTATCAACTTTTTGCTAGCATGAGTTTCAACCTGTTAATTATGGATCATTACCTCACCAAGTTTGACAAGAAATGATCAAACAGCATGCGCATGGTGGCCTTTCGACAACTGTTGACAGACAGATGCATTCCTATGACGATCAGCTAAACTAGTTGAGCTAATAACGAACACCCTCTAAGGAATTAATCACCCTAGCAGCCCTCCTCTGGACATTCTCGAGTACTTTCTTATCCTTAGCAAAATAAGGGTTTTTGTCATATCGCATCTTAAAAGACAGCTGTAGCCGATATAAGGGTCTAGGCTTACTATATCCAGTCCAGTGAATAACAATACAACAAACTAGAAAATGTGGTTGCAAAAACGCAACCACTCTGTTTGTGAGTCTGTTTTAAGGTTGAAGACTGAAGAGGAGGCTGGTTGTGTAGGAAATATCCTATGTGAGTCTATATTTATGGAATAATGATTAGATGAAGGGGTCTCTATTGCCAAATGATAAGTGGGATGACGTCATCACAGAAGTTTTAAATGGACCAAGGCAGAGAGGCCCGAGACCCATTGCCTTCTGTGATGATGTCAGAGTGGATATGATCTCCGCAATAAATACCGGAAGTGGTTACTTTTTGTATACAGGAACGTAACGGGCCATGAGGATGATTCAATGTATAGGTAATTAGGTACTTTGGAAGTAAAGTTCATCCTATTGCTACGACAGGCCCCGATCTTCAGCTTTCAAGGTCACCTTAGTTTCAATCCAGTTGCCTGTGGTCAAGATTTACTGATAATTCTGGGCACATGAACAACCACTTGCCAACTAAGAAGGCATGGAAGGCAGTACTTTCATAATCCTAAGAGACTACTGATGTAGAAGCATCTTTATTGGCTTGTGGATTATAACTTGGCTATCTAATTATGTGCGATAGTCAAACCAGGAAGCTGGTGAAATCATGCAGCCTCATTTGCAAGACTCACTAGCAGTTGTGTACACTTTACAGTGTAGTAACGACTAATTAAGTGTTGCCTACTTAGGCTATGAAACATCCAAGCGGTTGGGCGAACTGTCCAAACAGCTTGGGCGAAATGGTATAAGTTGGGTGAAATGACAGTTGAGCGAAACGTCTCGAAAGCGTTGTGGTGGTTTCAAAACCGTACCGGACAGTCATGGCATGCATGGTAAGTGACTAGGGCGGCTATGCAGTATAATTATATAAACAACAAGTTCTATAGCCCTAATATGGGCTACTTCTTGCGGGACTGGGGTTAGCCTAGTCAATGAACAAGACTTGTGTGTTACGGTCTCTGGACGTTCACACCTATGCAGGATTGTGCAACATACCGTAACACACAGCCCAGTTTATGGACTAGCCTAGGCTAGACCTTAAGTTTTAACGGGATCATTATAAGCCTACGATTACTAAAGTATAACTGATTGAGTATGACCTACTGCTTAGAGCCTAAATCATTTACTGACAACATATCATTGGACAAGATCGGAAATATTGAAATTTACGTTATTTTGGTCTCGATTCTTGTACGGAGCAGAATGCGGGTCAACCAGGAATCAAGCACTGAGCAGTGTTACTGCGACAACAGTACAGTGCGAGTACTACTTATGATATAGTAGGGTGCCAGTTAGGGGAATTCCCGGTAAGCAGTGTGTTTGTGTCATAGAAATTCTATGGTTGCGTATAGACAACTGATCTGTACACTAAGTGTACAGATCAGTGGTATATACTACCGAATCAACAGTCGTTTCTATAAGAACCACAGTTTCGTGCATGAAACCTATGCAAAAATTTATTCTTCGAGACAAGCGTTATACTTATCACAAATAAATCATACTGTTGTCGATGTATGTAACTATTATTTGCCTGAATACCAGGTTTATGGGAGGTCTGTAACTTGAGATAAACTGAACGAAAGACACTGGTCACGTGACTGAAGTAACCACTATACTGTTTATGAGTTTACTCATAAACAGTAATTATTTAAGATTCCTATGTAATTGCTTCCTAAGAATTACTAAGTGAAAATATAGTCCACTGCGACATTTTCGACGATTTTGCAACCAATTGCGGCTCGCGATATCACCATTTCGAGCAGTGGCGGGGCTAGGGGTATTGGTCAGAGGGGGGGGGGGGGGCGAGAATGATCTGTAGGGGCGCTTTGGCACTATCTAAGTGGAGTGCCACAACAGGTTGGCGGGGAGCGTACAGAATTTTTGTGAGATAAAGATACTCCCTAGATCGTCGGAAATGACCCTTTCCGTGCCTTGCTAATTTGCAGATAAACGAAGAATAAATAGGTGTCATCGCCATTTGTGACAACTCGGAAGTTTATATGGGTGTTGAAAGTACATGCGCTTGGAAATAGTTTCGTACAACGGAGGTGCCAATAAATTAAGGACCGCCGTTAGAGCATTTTCTCAGAAAATTACACCAACAAAATGTGACAAATGTCAGTTGTAGATGAGAGTGCAATAAAATAGTCAATAATCGCGAATAAAAAGCTGAAAAGGGAGCCAGCAGTTCATTTGAGTTCGTCAGGGGGCATCCGCCCCCCCCCCTGACTGTATGGACGCTCCGCCACTGATTTCGGGTAATTTATGTCAACTTTATCACTTTAGTTTAGTCAAACACGTTGTGTTTGTATTACGCGCTGGTACTTTCTTGCCGTACACAGAAAGCGCCACCACTTGATGAGTGGCTTCAGTATATGTCTCATGACGTCATTCTACTCTAATCAATTTCCATGGTAACTGCTCAGTTACTTATTCGACAATGGTATCGACGTAACACCAAAGATATTTCACCTTCGGAAAAGCATGGAGGTCTGTTTTTACCTCCATGGGATAAGATATTACACTCTCGCAAAAAAAAAAGGGGTAACACGATCACGTGACTCATGGGGAATAGCGCCCGCCTACAGTTGGTAGGTAAAAACTTTTTCTCGACCATATCTACTGTAGCAACGCGACAATATGACTAGTTTGAAAGTATGGTGTTCAGCCATTAATTGCACTAATTCAGGAAAGAAAAACCCAGAGATTTCGTTTCATCGATTCCCAAAATATAAACAGAGGTAATTCGTGTAAATGAAAAGGATTTGAGATGTTAGAGGAAAGGTTAGGCATGTAGACTCTGCAGTTTGCTAGGTCTATCTTAGGCCTACCCCTTAGGCCTACCCATGTCCTAGCTATCTAGGCTGGCCAGGCTAAGTAAATCATTTGTCTTGGAGGTTAATCTTATTTGTTGACCTTAGTTATCATAGATTATTGCTAACCTAAATAATATTAAAGCAAACCGTTTAAATTATTTATTCTCTCAAGTATTATATACCCACTAGTTTCAAAGGTGAAATATTTTGGTAACACCTATTGCAAGGCGAATGCTTTCTTAAAAGATGTTTAAGATTTGGTCGTAGAAAAGCTAGATATTAGCGTATTTTCCAAATATAAAAGAGGGTTATATAAGGGTCATATGAGCTCTAAAGACGATACAGAAAATTCTCGCAATGCGTTTTGCCCGGTCCAAAGAGTGCTTGACCAATTAAAATGACCACTACATCAACACTTCTAAATGGATCTAACGGGACCTGAAAACCCCCTGGTCCAAAGAGTGCTTGACCAACTAAACTGACCACTACACCGTCACTATTTAAATGAATAAAAAGGAAGAACGAAACGTTTTGGGCCCTATCAAGACCAGGACGCCTTGGACCACCTAACCAATGGGTCAAATGAACTCTAATGACAATGAAGAAGAGTACCATAATGCGCCTTGCCACCGCCGGCTAAAAAGTGGCACAGTGGCACAGTTAAGTTCGTTAAATGTATTTAAGTACAGGAAGCATTGTAATCATTATTTCGTCTTGTTTGAACTGCATGAACATTATAACCTCTGAAAGAATCAATTACCCCGAACCATTAGTTTAGGAACAATTTATCACTCAAAATAGCACATTTATTTAGGAAAAAATACCAATAGTGAATATTTTGGCAATTTTAAGTTGGCGTAACTCCACAGGACAATGCTTTTATAACCTTTTTTGTTCATTGCATAAATAATTTTGACATTCCGATCCACTCATTCCGATACACTGACAGCTTGGCCCTTTATGGTAGGTCATACGGGTATGGCAAGCCATATGGGGGGGGGGGGGACAAACCCCGCATAATATATCTTCGCATTAATTCGAATACACGTACTATAAGTCACACAATAACTGGCATGTCTTATAGCTTTTACAAACGAGTTTCGACAGTTATCACATTGTAGCCTCGCCAGTGCAATACATAAGAGAATGCAAAGTTAGTCTCAATTGACATATACACCCAGGCCAAACGTACTTGATCAAGACAACAACAATGAGGTGCGTAGCGAGGAATTTGCCAAGGGAGAGGCGAAGCCTGCAAGCAAACTATCTAAGTGTAGGGCCACCATAAATACGTTGGCGCGTAGCGTCCAAGAAAAAAATTCCAGATCGCTAGAAATGGCACTTCCCAGGCCTTGTAAGTTGCATCTAAGCATTTTCTATTTGCAATTACTAGCGATATTATTTAAAAAATATGATGTGGGGGGGGGGGCGGTCGCCTACATCGCCCCCATTGGCTACGCGCCTGACAACATTGCTCGTCCAACAGACAAAGAACAGCATTTGAGAGTGATCTCGCGAGCCCGCCAAACCATTTATCAGACAATATTTGAATTAATGCGCAAATAAATTGGATTAAATACGTGTGTTTATTCGAATTAATACGCGGATATATTTAAACCTTATGATTGGCTAATAATCTATACGCGTATATATTCGAATTAATACGCGTAAATATTCAAATTAATACAAAAAATAAATGCTGCTTTAATGTCCGTACGAATTAAAACTATTACCGGTAGTACTTCTATTATACCGGCATTAATTCTCAGCCAATCACCATGCCATGCAGCTTCATATTCCCGGCATGAACTATAATTAATACCGGTATTAAATATAATTAATACCGGCATAAATATAATTAATACCGGCATTAAATAGACCAATCACATTAGAGAATTCTGAAGCTGTTATCATGCTCTGAGCTAGTGTTAATCATTCTTATATTTACTGCAGCGTGAAATCAGCGCAAATGTTTCTGCTGTAGAAAGCAAAGTACAACGCAATGGAACGCATGACAGACAAAGAACGATTTCTGCATGATTTTCGTTTGGAAGCGAATGATAATGGAAGGTTATTGACAAATGTTATTTTTTCGCAGATGTACGTGTGGAATGACGGATCGTATAGTGAGAAGCTCTCCTCGTGTTTACATGCGACGTTGTAACCAATCAAAATAGATCTCAGAAAAGCTTAGGGTTTCAGTCAATCACAGGCATTTCCTGGATATACAACATGACTGTGCCCAAAGTGTTAACTTATGCCGACCCCGGTTCCAGTAGTGTGCGAGAAATTACGTCAGAAACAGTGCAGTCAAGACCTTTACTTATTACACATGTCATTTTATTATGTTGACAAGGCAACGTGAAGCCTTAGTTCTTATTTTTAATATGAACGCAATGCATGTGTGCCCGGTGACTGTGCTGAGGAACACTAAGTAAAAAGTGGTCGGATTTGCACAGAAAAAAAGTCGGCGTAAGTTAGTGCGTTACTTGACAATTCGTCCATATGACTTCAAGTCAAGGTGGACACTCAGAGTGAGACTGGAGTAAGTACTGTATTAGGCAAAGGCCTAACACTTTATGTTAACGTTCACAGCTCGTTAGGCATCTGGACAAGAAACTCAGGATCTATTGAAGATTCGTGTGGATCTTCCCAGGCAGGTAGGCCTAGGCTATGTAATGTTTCTTCTCACATGTTTGTTCAAACAAGAGGTTATTAATTCTTCCTATTTTACCAGGATATTTCAAAAATATGGTAGATTGAAGACAAACGATGGTCTGTTTGAGATGTTGAAATGTAATGGTCTCCAACTGTGTAATCTCATTGAACTTCAATAGGGCTACATGTTATAATATTCGTTGCAAATTTGTGATTGGCCATGAATAACATTGTCTGCGAAAAGAAAAAAACAACAACAGTTTTATAGGTTGCTCAAGATTATTCTTCCCCTGATGAAGTCTTTTCAAAATATGTGGGCTGTGTGGGATGCAATATAGGTCTATATTCCAAAAAGTGGAGATTTACTCCACATCCATGACTGATTCATCATATTCAGACATTCATCCCCCTGCTGATGGTTTTCCAAAATTTCATTCCCAATGTATGGCGATTGTATTGAGGGAAGATTTGGTGTTATCACATTCAACTCCAAAATTGGACTTCAGTTTCAAAATTCCAGGTGTTAGTAACAATAACATATACTAAATTGATTTCTTTCTTTCTGGAAATTGTTAGTGCGATTATATAATCTGTTCTGGTGATGGTCATTCAGTAGGTGGTTCAATTCCATCAACATATATCATACTGCCAAACAGCTTCCACAAAGAAGGTCAAGTATGCGGCACCATATAGTTTCTTGTAACAAGAGGAGTTACAGGAGTTTTAAGTGACAAAGCTCTTGTTCAATTTTCTCACATTGTCTACAGGTGATAATCTCGCTTTTAGTTTCCATCACTCAACACAGCAATTGCAATGTGAATGGTACGGGTAATTTTAAAGCAATCACGACTTCATTATAGACCATCCACTGGTGTTCCAATAAAAAACCCCAGATGAGTTGTTAGCTCGGCAACTAACTTCAGATTAAACAACAACAAAAAAGTAGAAAAGGAACATGTTTGAATGGTGCCATCTCATACTTTGGAGCTACTGGAACAGATAACTAATATATAAAGATATGAACAGCTTTAAGAAAACTGGTTATTCACCATAAGGCATGTGTAAGGGGACCTGAAGTTGTATCCCACCAGGGTCAATTGTAGGCCCACAAGTTTAAACAGGAGAGACATTTTTATTACACACACAGGCATACGTTTCTCATCAGAAACTACAATGTTGTGCATATTGGTGAACTATGCAAATATTACAGCATGTTGGTACTGCTGAGCTAACAATGGATGGTTTTGAATTTGAGCACCTCTTGTAAAGCCAATGTGTTCATAAGCACCATGTGATGACTGGAAATAGCCACATATTTTCCCAAGTAGTCCCTTTGTGCTCAACTTTGCAAACTAACTACCCCAGATAAAGTTATCATGAACAATATGCATAATGTTCTCCATAATTTCTCCCACCTATCATAATCGTAACCCTAGGTTCATCGCTCCCACCCAGGGGACATTAGTCTTAAGGGGAGCGGGGATTCTTCGGCTGCAATGGGGTCAACTACCTGCACCGAGATACCCGGTTGTTAGTCACAAATATAAACAATGCGCCTCGTGACCTATACTGACCTACATTACTACTACAGTAACTACTGGCAACACACGAACAGATAGAATTATACAAAAAGCATATATACAGCTATGTATGCAATGTATATATTCGTAACTAAAGAAATACAGAAAGTGAAAAAAGAGGTACATCTTGATAGGGTTATAAGCAGAAATCAGAAACAAAGAAGAAAAGGAAAATAGTGACTAAACTTTTAACATGAAGGTAACATATGGGTGTTCTCTCCGGACCAACGTACAAAGTACAAGGCACCTCCCAGTATGTGGAATGATTGTGTTAATGTCATGCTTTTAAGTTGTTCTTAATTGACAACAAGTAATCCAACATGGCTATAGCATATGAGTAAGAGCATAAACTTCTAAAAATAATTATATCCATTGAATTCAAAACTTTATACTCATGGTTTCGTGGGCAATTACTTGACAGTGTAATACCCTGTAATACCAAGGCTACAATCAGAAGTCATGACAAAGTAAAAACATGAGAAATGATCTCAGAGCATGTGAATGACTTGTGAATGTTCATTTCAGGAATATCCAGACCTGTATGGCTGTTCATGATGAACATGATGAAATCCTGATTACCACTCGATAACCAAACTGGTTGTTTCAGTCGAATGGACCTAATACCCAATATTCCAGACAGCAACTTAACATATGTGCATGCAGGGTAAGCAATTGGAGGGACGCAGGCGGGGGGGGGGGGGGTGGTGATGCCCTTATTGTATATTGATATCACCCACAGTGATTTCATGGGTATTGTACATTCTATCAGTAACCTATTAACTTCATGAAACAAATTCTGTTGAAAGAAAAAACCAAGGTGGAAAGACATAATGGGTAATTTATAACATCAAAAGTCAAATAGATTTGGTAAAATCCAGGTCATGTCAAAAGTTTGATGAGAAATTTATTTATTAAGTTGACATAATAAGCAATTGGTAGCAAGTACAGTAGGGTCATGGTATCACTTACCTTCAGTGGCTCCATGTGTCATTTGACTGATGATGAATGCTGTCTGCTTGGTATCACACTCACTTGAAATGTTACCATATACTTATCACATATCTTAAACAGTATGAGCTTATCAAATACTCACCTCCCTCCTCCCCCCACAAACCCTACCCCCACCTGAGTGAGAGATTTGAGAATAGCTAATTTGTACTATTCAGGTACTGGTAGCGTCCCTGCAGCCCCCGAAACGAATTGCCGCGATGACGTCACAGTCGCTCGTCGTTCTCAACTGTCCAAAATATATGTTACATTAAGTTGGCGTGAGGTTCAATAATTCAATTCTCCTGAATCATTAGGGTGAAAACAATTGGTAAATTTCTTGCATAGTATTGTAAATGAAGCTCTTGTTCTTATTTAATTTTGTTTAGTTGTGTTGAGATTGAGTGAGCTGGTCTTGACTATTAGTTGCGATAGATTCCCCCATGACGTAAAACAATTCTCAATACACATTAACAAGCGGGTTACAATGTGCAAGGTAGCGGTGCATTTAGAGTAGATCATATTTTACTTAATTACATGTAGTTTAACATTATGTCCTAAATAATGGCAGGTAAAAAAAAGTTTTATTCATGAAATTTGCTTTTGGTTTTAAAGAATGTGAGGTGCATAAAGCTGATATTAAGACCAGTTTACTTTTTTGGATGTGTAATATAGTCTGCTTTCCATTTCACACTTATTTATGCATTTAATTGGTAATCATGGTGATTGTGCAGCCTTTGATGATCTATACTTTTAATAGGCAGACGACTGGAATATAAGAAACAATTACCACATTGTAGAGAATGAGTCTTGTTACTAATATTTGTATTATTCTTCACTTTGAAAATAAAGTGTACAAAACCTGCAAAGTGCATGGTAAATTCTAATTTACATCATTTAAATGACAGTAAAAATGAGAGACATTAATTTTTTTGACAGCTTATGCACGTAAAACAATATAATTAATATCGCAATGTCATTGACATCATATTGGAGTATACAAATAACCCAACATGAACAATTAAAGGTCAAATAGAGTAACAGTAACGAAATACAACCTAGACTGATGGCAGTTGATTACAACAATCTACAATATAAGTCGCTCTTCAAGTAAACTTGATTTAATAGTTTTGAGTTTCAGAGTTACTCTGCTATAATGGCAATTGAAAACAATCACAGAACTCCTTCTGCCAGTGTAACTTATGCCACATGACTTGAGACCAACCCTTTATTTAGAGAGGAATTTTTGGTGATGAGTCTGTTTTTACAATTCCATTTTTATTGGACAATTTACAGACACGTTACAGACATATTACAATGGATATCACATGACTTGCATACCGTTTGGAAGAACATACATCATTAAACATTTCAGTATGTTCTGTCAAGACTATATGTATATTTTTTCCCCTCAAATTTGGAATAGAGTTGTTGGTTGATAGCTGGTTTATGTGTATTTCTCCTTGCTCTCTCTATCCAATTGGTTATTCTATTGAAACTGCAAATTTTGTTTTATATTCCTTTTGGTCATTGCTTTAGTTTCATGATGGGCAAACATCGTCAGGGGAGAACGTAATCATTATGGTATGAGGAGGGAACGAACAATTACTTTCTATCATCAGGTCCGTATTACCTCAATCATCGTGTGACCGACGGCTCTGGAACCAGTAGTAGGGGATTTTCCTACTCAGCCTATTTTACGAGTGGTAAGCTAATACTTATCAATAAATACTTATCCCCGTAAACAGGACTTAGCTCCCCTGAAAGAAGATACATCTCTAGCTGAAACTTTTAGTCCACCTCTCCTACTGGCTTTATACCAACCTCCTAATCTTAGAACTCTTCTCACTTTTGTCAGATTTCATCCAACCCCCAACACGTACAGAGGTAACACTAGTTGTAACCGGCATGCAAACATGCATGGATGTTTCGATAATATCATTACACTAGACTTCTGCTTGTTCACCAGAACTAGCTCGCATAATACGAATGCCCTGAACCACTAGTTTGATGTATAATTACACTATGGCATGGTCTGCCTAATGCATGTGGCTATACACACCTCCACAGAAGCAATAGGGGTATTGTACACAGTGTGATGCATCCCCACACCAAGTATGAGATCTTTTCATGATTCATACCTTGAGAGAAGGTTTTCAATATTTGACCTCATTTGTACTCAATATAACACAACCACATGATTGGTATGAGAAGTATCCATGCCTCCTATATTGATATATCCTGCTTACAATGTTTGCATTTGTGATGTCTGATGACCTCAGATGACCTTCGACCGCTACAAAAAACTTATACTCTACTACCTTTCTACCCAATATGTCACATATATACATGCCAAGTACAACAAAGTATTCATACTTCCTACCATGAGATAATGTTTCAAGGTTTTCACAATTTGATCCCTGGTGACCCCAAATGACATTTGAGTTTAGTCCAAGCTTCCCTTCTTGAGATATTGTGTTTACATGCACGGCATCACACACAAACAACACTTACAAGAACGTATAGGTTGTAATTGTTTGCTTATCAAAGGCAAGAGTAGAGTATAGTCACATATTGTAATTACATACATAACCTTGTTAGAGTGGAAGAAGAGTATTGTATATAGGTAATTCCTACAGGTGTAATTAAGCACACAGTCAATTAAGCTCAGACTGTAATTAACAGTGAATACAGAAAGACTTGCTGCCTTCCTCTGCCCCTCTCAGGTGAAAAAAATCCTTGTAACATCACCGCTAGTGATATGTTCAATAATTCAATTCAATTGCTTACAATAATCCACAACGTGATTTCTGTCATTATTCTCTAAACGTTGATGCTTTAACTACAACATTTTCCATTTAAAATATCTGACAAGTTTTGCACATTCTTCATTCCCCTGTTCTGTTAATTAAGGCATTTTCCATTTTTGTGATGTTTGCGGGAGATATCTGTGAATTTATTGTCAGCTTTTCTAACAAACGAATTCCTGGTGTTCTGTGCTTCTTGATATCAGTAATATCTTCCAGAGGAAGTTGGAAAATATTTGCCAGCAGGGTAGATTGGTCTACATCAAGATGTTCTGATAAGTTTCGCTTTAGCTGATCAAAAGATTTGATGATGGCTGTAAGGTTGAAAGAAAAGGAAATTATAAATATTGTACATGCTTTACATGAAGTGAATGATACTGATCCTGTTTTATGCAAACAATATCCAGAAATGTGAGACAACAGTGATGCGTCCCTTACACCCAGGGGCAAAACAAACGTTAAAGCACTGAGTATTCAATGACACTAAAAATAAAATCTGATTTAACTCCCATATTTAAAGCAGGTGGCTGAATTTCATTAATTTTTATTTTCCACTGCAATCAGACTTAAATACAGTATCAATACTCGGTCTAAATGTGTTGCTTTGGTATAAAGTTGATGTTAAGCACCAAAGCACACACCAACATTTTACATAATTTAGGACTTCCAACCTTTCATATGAGATGTGAACATGTAATCTAACTTTTTATACATCAACATTGTACATACTGACTACAATTCCTTACATATGAGATGTGTACACCTAATCCTACTTTGCATAGAGGAGTCCAGGCTGTAGTTGTTGTGTCAACTGGTGGACTATAATAATCAGCTATTTTCAATACTTGATATTAAAGAACCTTTCCTAGTTTACAAATCTGGTAGTGAGCAGAATATGGTAATAAATAATCTTCAGCTGCATTAACATGCTAAAGTAATTATTCACTCACATGCAGGTGGAATGAGCTGGGATGGAGATGTGATTCAGTCAATGTTTCGTAAATTTTCAATCTGTGAAGAGGAAAGAGAGAGGTATGCTTTATGATTCTACTAGAAAGCTAGTTTGTGCATATTTCACATCTATCTATTAAGAGTGTATCTCAAAAAGCGGTTTAACAAATCGAAGATATTAATAGAAAATAATAGGTTGTTGAGATGTCGTGTTTACAAGGTAGTCGTCATATCCACACACACACACATACCTGCCTTGCATACCATTGGAGGACATTGACAAGGGACCATCTTTCGAGGACACTATGTTAGGGGTGAAGTAGCCTTAAAGCAAAGAAACACGTTTCAGTTTATGTCATTGACCAGTCATCTATAACTTCTTGGAAACCATCTGTCGTTTGTTCTTTGAAGTGACATCTTCTATACATGTGAGAACCACACACATTATATCTGGTTGTTCTATGCATCTAAGGACGTTCTGCGTATATCCAGAACTGTTAGTCATTAGAGGACAATGTATGTATGAATATGATTGCTATTCTTTTGAGGACAGCTTATGCATGATGTAATGTTCAAGTTGGTTTATTAGTAAACATTAAATTGCTCATTGTGACCACTATGGTCTAACCTCAAGAGTCTTAGCTCCGCATATTTTACCCCCAGTTGGTATCTAGAGTGTAATGTACATCTGCGGAGGATGGGATAAGGGTTGCAGACGGATGGACACAAGCAGAAGTCAATGTATTCTTTGGACACCAAATTTCCCAATCTTTGGTTGTAGAAAAAACCTTTATAGATGTGCTTTAGGCCGATCAACTTTTTTCAAGCAAGGGCTCAAGTGAGGTTATTGCGAAAACTGCAAGACTTTGCAAAATACGTTTAGTTTCCACTAGTTCTATAAATGTATTTTTTTAGGGTTGGTTAGGAGGTTGATGGAAGGGAAAGGTGACATATTATGTCATACATAACATTATGATCATTAATAAACAATATATAAACTGACAGAAAAGTAACATATTTCTGTTATGGCACCTTTATTGAAAAACCTTTGCAACCAAAACAAAATTAACAACTGCTAACTGATGAAGAATAAAATGCCAGTTACTTATCTGTAAAAAGCTAAATATTAATTAACAGTAACTTATTGTAGCCACATTTCCAAGTTAATAACCATAGCCATTCTTGAGGTACTCTGTTTTCTAATTTGTCAAAAAGATTAAAAAAAAAGAATCTATTCCCAATTTTACATATTATGTTTTGAAAATCAGGTATGATTATCGTTGATTTCACTTCGTTTTTTATAACTAATTAACAACCACTATTATTTTTATATAAGCAGAAAGGCTACACCAGTAAGCAGCGAAGTGAGATATTATTTAATTGGTGGAAATAAGAAACAGGCATTTACCATGCAGCCTTCAAATTTCTAATAACTAAATGATCCTTTTAATGAGAATTAAAAAGAAAGATAAGAGAAATACTTGCAAGCAAGCTGAACAAACTTCAATTGAATGTCAGAAGAGATAAACAATCATACTCATATTGTTCGCTTTTTGGCGAAAAAATAACGGTCGTAACGGAATGATTATTTTTAAGACGAACTGAAAGTGACTAATAAATTGTCTTTTGCATGCTTCGATAATAGATTTTAAACTGAAAAGTCAAACTGTAAGATTATCAATGTCTAGTCCACTCTTTTGACGCTTATTCGCAATGGCTTATTATTTCCCTAACAAGAATTACAAGAATTTCATCTTTCAACGTATTGTGAAAACAAAGCACCAAATGCGGCCTTGTCCTAACACGAACATTGGACTACAGTACAGTGCACTGCTACTATTGTTAACACAATACTGTTAACAACACATATACAAATGCATTTTGCAACTAAAATATTATATGAAAATTTAACGTTGAATTTTTGGTCGTAACAATAGGTTATACTGCATTTAGTTTGACGGAAAAACGCCAACTAAAAACGTGAACCTTTATCATCTTATATTAGAAAATGAAGAAATTCTAAGAAACACCTTCAACTTATACTTCATGAGCTTAAAACAAAGAAGAACAGTTACAACAAGAACATCTGGAACAACAAATTCTGAACCTTCCACCCCTCCCTTAAGCCCTGATAAACTTCCAAAATCCTTAATTACTCTGCCAGAATTAAATGATAGAAACACATAAACACAAGACTTTTAGTTACATATATAACTGAAACATGTCTTTTAACACTTTAACTTACAAATTTGACAGATATTATCGCTTCCTTTTATTAGCTTGAATGGCACTATAAACTTTATACTTGATGTTTTTCCAAGTTTTATCATCTAGAAGTGGTGCCAGAGATTTCTTACATTTGTCGCATTCATCTTTTCGAGGCACACGGCCTAACCTAATGTGCTTGTCAAAATAATCTTGGACAGCATCTGATTCTTTGTTACCCCAATGTGACTTTTTGTTTACTACAACTCTTTGCTCTGACTGATCTGGTTTTCTAACTGAAAGGTTACTGTGACTTCTTGCCTGGAGACTGCTCCTCTTCTTACTTTCATTACACGTTTTTGCAAGGATTGATGCTGGAATGAAGAAAAGGAAATAAGCCAATGAAGTGCATAGAACAAAATGCAAGAAACTACCATTAAAAAATAAGAACAAGAATATCAAACATGGTTCCCCATTTAGAAAGAGATATAACTATAAATTAACATATTACAAGTTTTTCTGAAGTATCTAGTAATACAAAGTCTTGGCTGCAACAAGATGTGTCTCAAATGTGCAACTCTGTCTAAAAATATATGCCAGTTTACTTGATGTACCTCCTGTATTGATTTCATCAGGTAAATCATCTTCCTCATCTTCGTCAACCAGCTCTTCTTCACTAGTACATGGATCTGACCGAAGAAAGTAAATAAACAAAGGAAACAATTGACTATAAGAATATAAAATAAGCGTAACAAAATTAAGTGCTTACGAGGTAGGAATATTCACAGAAGAAATTGAGAAATAAACAAGACTAGCTAGGTGACCTGAAAGACTACTAAGTTTTAAATACAACTTGTTTGTTACTCGTAAATAGCTCATTTTGATGCCATCGGGTTTCGAGTTAAAAAATGTTTGCAATTGAAAATCTGTTTAACCATCCATGTTACTCATATTGTAAATTTATCACATAAGACAATAACTTCAATTTATCATTAAACTTTAAAATACAAAACAATTAAAAACACTTACCATCCAAAGAGACCTCAATTTCAGAAAGTTTCTTATCTCTGAAGTTGTTTGAATTTCCCTTCTCCATCGCCAACAAGAGCCTTGCTACCTTTGTCATCTGCAGTGTGTCGTCAGGGAGGCGATAATACTCGCGATGAACTCTAATATCGTGACCTAAAAAGTTGGCAAGAATGTCCAGTTCATGGCGTTTGAGACAAAAGAGTTGAGAAACTGTTGCAATATGTTTTCGAAGCTTTGTTGATGTTAGTGCAGAAGGGCATTTGGCTCCACTCTCTAAAGCCATTTTGCTAAGGCAATCAGATCCCCGTAGTGGAGTTTTTGAACCCAATGTTGGCCTGGCAAACATATAGCGATTGGTTGAAGACACTCCAACAGATGAACGAGTCTCTACAAGGGTATCGGCAGCCTCTTTCATTTCAGATGTTAGCAGAATGGGGACTTTTCTGCCTCTTTTCCCTTTAGTCTCGACTCTAGAAAGCTGTTGACACAGTTTTTTCTCCCATTCAGTAAGATCCTCAAGGATATCCTCATTAGTGTGAGTATTGCATCTTTGGTAATCTTCCAGAGGCATGCGCTGTACTTCTCCACTCCTCCTCCTATTAAATAGGATAATTTTAGCCATTGTTGCTGTAGCTAGTGAGTACCATGCCAGTTTATCCGGATCTGTTGACAATCTCTTGGTGCTTTCCGTAATTTTCACATTGAGGTGTTTGTGAAGGTTGACTACATCTTCAGACAAAGGTAATATTGTGGGCTTATTCCACTTCCTTTGATACAATGTAGATAATGCATGTGAAGAAACACTGTCTGCCCACTCTAAGTTGCAAAGTTCTTCAAATCTCTCTGCATAATCTTTCAGTTCTCCATCTTCCAATTTGATGCCTGCCACCTTTTGTATTGCTGCACATTTTTTTAGGGAATGGCCTAACTTCAGTGCAAGGGATGGTATCTGGTACTGTTGAGTGGATGAGTTGTAAACTGCACACTTGCGAACAGCCTCAACTACTTTGTCAAAGCATGATGGTCGTATGCATTCTGCAAGGGTCTTTAAACTTGGATCAACTTCCTGAATATTCTTCAGTAGGCGACCCACCTCCCGCATTTTCTGACTGACATACTGTCCATTGTGTGAATCTGTTCCAAGCTTTGCAAACAATCGTTGTCCCAATGTCAAAATCATTTCATCATTTCGACAAATAATGCTTATGTTATCCCGACGCATAATTCCAATGACTTTTACCTTGAACTGTTCATCAACCTTGGTAGCCAGTGGGAGCAACAATGAACATCTAGACCTTAATCCGTTATTTCTTCCACTGTGGCTTTGTTTCGCTGGACACTTTTTTGTGTGTTTCCACATATCTCCATCATAAAAGTAACCAAAACAGTTTTCACATGGAAGGTATCTTTCAAAAGGAACACTGAAGGGTGGCCTCTTGTAGGGAATAAGAATGCCTGTCCCTGAGTTTAGTACTTCGATGTTGTGTGAATGATTACCTTTATTGGTCAAAATTTGTAGCAATTCCTTTCTTTCCTTGGAATTCTTGCTGAAGCTGAATGCTTCTTGTACCTCAGGTTCATGTGCATGCATAGACTGGAAATGTCTTCCCAGTTTTGCCTTTTGTTCCATACAAAAAACACAGAACTGGTGTTTATCCCATTTTCTAGCAAGCCCATTACTGCTTGTCATGACAGTCACCCGAGGTATCTTCTTGAACCTAGTTTCACTGGTAGTTGAAGAAACTGCACAACTCGATTCAGGTGTCTTGCTTGACACTTTGCATTCAGCATTCTGCAGTCTCAATTTAGATGATGAGCTAGAAGTAGAGTGGACAATGTTTCCACCTGCTTCTGAATCACTTGCCGATGACCTCATGTCAACATTCCGTTTCAGACTTGTTCCTGGTCCTTTCCTTTTTTGAGTATCCATTTCACTGTTGCTCTCCGGTGACATCTGCTCATCACTGCTGCTTTCTGTTGGGAGGTAATCACTACAATGTTCATTATTTTCATCACTGCTGTCCGATGAATCTGTATAACTGACAGATTCTTCTTTTTCCAACACAAATCTGACTTTTTTCTGGTTACATTTTCTGTTTTTACCATGTCTTTGCTGTTGCTTTTGATTGTGATCAGTAGTTGATACTATGGTGTGCTCGACATCAGATTTTGACGGATGCTCCTTGATGCAAACTGCACCATGACTTCTCATTTTAGGGGAAGGAAGGGGAATCATATATTCTGAACTATTTGTAGAATCTTCTGAATCGCAAACATATGACATTTGGTCATCATTCCATTCCTGCTCTTTATCTTGAGTGTTGTCCGATGCTTCACTAGTCTGAGATGAAACTTCATTGTCACTACCATTTTCTCCTTTATCGTCTCCTCCACTGCTGACATCTTTGTGTGTGTCTTTACACCATGGGAACAAATCGATGTCTTCAAATGGATTATAGCTATCATCACTTTCATTATCCTAAATAGGGAAGAAGTAACAGATGTTGTACGTACAGACCTTTCCAATAAATCAAGACAACAACCTAAATCAGCTTTTGGATGTTTGAGTTGACGGAACTATGAATGTTCCTCCTTTAAAAAGTGCATGTTTGAACAAAATTTTGCAGAATTAAAAAGTTTTGTATTTAAATAAATATGTTTAAGTACCAAAAGTATGTATCAGTCTGCACAGTGGATGATACACTTTGTAAGAGTTACACAACTAAAATGAATTATGCCAGTGAAAACATTTATTTGCAAGGAATGCTGCCTGGTCAATAAAGAAGATATTTATCTTCTAATATTTTATCTATAATAACAGGGCCTATTTCTTACCTTGGCAATCTGTGTGGTGCATTCTGATTCCCCAGGTGCTCTCTCTGGCTCATTATCAGTGTTGCATTCTCTCAAAACTTCAGGTGGCTTGTTTTGATTTGTTTGTTTCTAAGAAGATTAAAAATCACATTTCAATGGAAATACTTAAGTATTTGAAATGATATAAGCATCTCAGAACTGAATCTCAAATTACAAATATTTCATGGTTAGTAAAGTCAGTAGTCGTTATCAACTATACTAGTGAGAACATTCCATACAATATCATCATAAAAAGAATCCCTTTAGAAAAGGGTTTAAACGACATGAATGTACCCTTCAATGCAAACAGTTAGGTTCTTTTCACAGAACCAAGAGTTTTGATTATATCTTCAAGGAAAAAACAAGCCTACATTAAACAATACATGAATGAAGCCTGGTCAATACACAATGATACTTGACTATTCTTTAGAGGACCAAGTACACATAGTACTGGGTAATATTGTGTCAGCTGAAATCATATATTAAAACACAAAGTTATATCAATCTTTGCAGTTGACAATAAATATCTCTGAAATACTGTGCCTTACTAATGTAACAAACTAGTATATATCATTCTACACATTGAACCGTAATTACTATACAAGCATTAACAATGCAATTGTGTCAGGGTTAACACAACTGAGATGTACTATACCAGTGAGAACATTAACTAGCAACATTTCTATTAATTGCAAATATCAATCAGGATACATAGTCTGGACATCTACTTCAATGTAAATCACTGAACATCTATCAAAGGGATGAAAAATCAAACCATTGGGCTATTTTTTTTATTTTAAAATCTGACGTGTCAAGTCTTCACATGTGTGCTATAAAGTTGGCTATTCCTTAGAGGACATCATTGTACAAACTACTGCAGCAGTGCTACAGGTGATAATGACATCTAACCTATAATGCTAATGGTTTGTATATACTTACTGGTTCAATGATATTTCACCAGTATTAAATCATCTGGTTTGTTAAACATAAACTGATGATATTTATCTAAGATTGACGAATATATAATAACATGGCCTATTTCTTACCTTGGCAATCTGTGTGGTGCAATTTGATTCTACATGTGCTCTCTCTGGCTCATTATCAGTGTTGCATTCTCTCAAAACTTCAGGTGGCTTGTTTTGATTTGTGTTTTTCTAAGAAGATTAAAAATCACATTTCAATGATAACATTTTTGGCATTTGAAGTGATATAGCTTCTCAGAACTAAATCTCAAATTACAAATATTTCATGGTTAGTAAATTCAGTAGTCGTTATCAACTATACTAGTGAGAACATTCTACACAATATCATCATAAAAGCATCACTTTAGAAATGGATTTTAACTGCATGAATCTCCCCTTCAATGCAAACAATAAGGTTCTTTTCCCAGAACTAAGAGTTTATTATATCTTCAAAAAGTAATCGAGTCTACATCAAACAATACATGAATGAAGCCTGGCCAATACACAATGATACTTGACTATTCTTTAGAGGACCATAGTACACCTAGTACTGGGTAATATTGTAAATCAGCTGAAATCATACATTAAAACACAAACCTATATCAATCTTTGCAGTTGACAAGATACATCTCTGGAATACTGTGCCTTACTAATGTAACAAACTAGTATATATTATTCTACACATTGAACCGGAATGGAAATCACTGATCATCCATCAAAGGGATGAAAAATGTAACCCCTTGGAGCCTTTTCCACCTAAAATTCTGAGGTGTGTCAAGTCTTCGGCTTTGTGCAATAGAGTTGGCTATTCTTTAGAGGACATCATTGTACAAACTACTGCAACAGTGGTACAGGTGATAATGACATCTAACCAATAATGCTAATGGTTTGTA
This sequence comes from Apostichopus japonicus, assembly GCF_037975245.1. Lineage (NCBI taxonomy): Eukaryota > Metazoa > Echinodermata > Holothuroidea > Aspidochirotida > Stichopodidae > Apostichopus > Apostichopus japonicus. Next base: position 6,263,882 of record NC_092576.1, on the reverse strand, counting down.
TATACTTACTGGTTCAATGATATTTCACCAGTATTAAATCATCTGGTTTGCTAAACAAACACCTCATGATATTTATCTAAGATTGATGCATATATAATAACATGGCCTATATTTACCTTGACAATCTGTGTGGTGCATTCTGATTCCCCAGGTGCTCTCTCTGGCTCATTATCAGTGTTGCATTCTCTCAAAACTTCAGGTGGCTTGTTTTGATTTGTGTTTTTCTAAGAAGATTAAAAATCACATTTCAATGATAACACTATTGGCATTTGAATTGCTATTAGGTTTTCAGAACTAAATCTCAAATTACAAATATTTCATTATTACTTAGTAAAGTCAGTAGTCGTTATCAACTATACTAGTGAGAACATTCCACACAATATCATCATAAAAGCCTCTCTTTAGAAATGGGTTTAAACTACCTGAAAGTACTTTTCAATGCAACAGTTAGGTCCTTTTCACAGAACCAAGAGTTTTGATTATATCTTCAAAGAGAAAACAAGCCTACATCAAACAATACATGAATGAAGCCTGGTCAATACACATTGTGTATTGACCAAAATGATACTTAACTATTCTTTAGAGGACCAAGTACACATAGTACTGGGTAATATTGTATATCACATGAAATCATACATTAAAACACAAACTTATATCAATCTTTTCAGTTGACAATAAATATCTCTGCATATTGTGCCTTACTAATGTAACAAACTAGTATATATCATTATACACATTGAACCTTAATAACCATACAAGCATTAACAATGCAACTGTGTCAGGGCTAACATAACTGAGATGTACTATACCAGTGAGAACATGAACTAGCAACATTTCTATTAATTGCAAATATCAATCAAGATACATAGTCAGGACATCTACTTCAATGTAAATCACTGAACATCTATCAAAGGGATGAAAAATCAAACCATTGGGCATATTTTTTATTTCAAACTCTGGCATGTCAAGTCTTCACATGTGTGCTATAAAGTTGGCTATTCCTTAGAGGACATCATTGTACAAACTACTGCAGCAGTGCTACAGGTGATAATGACATCTAACCAATAATGCTAATGGTTTGTATATACTTACTGGTTCAATGATATTTCACCAGTATTAAATCATCTGGTTTGTTAAACATAAACTTGATGATATTTATCTAAGATTGATGTATAATAATAGGGCCTATTTCTTACCTTGGCAATCTGTGTGGTGCATTCTGATTCCCCAGGTGCTCTCTCTGGCTCATTATCAGTGTTGCATTCTCTCAAAACTTCAGGTGGCTTGTTTTGATTTGTTTGTTTCTAAAAGATTAAAAATCACATTTCAATGACAATACTTAAGTATTTGAAAAGATATAAGCATCTCAGAACTGAATCTCAAATTACAAATATTTCATGGTTAATAAAGTCAGTAGTCGTTATCAACTATACTAGTGAGAACATTCCACACAATATCATCATAAAAGCCACTCTTTAGAAATGGGTTTAAACTACATGAAAGTACTTTTCAATGCAACAGTTAGGTCCTTTTCACAGAACCAAGAGTTTTGATTATATCTTCAAAGAAAAAACAAGCCTACATCAAACAATACATGAATGAAGCCTGGTCAATACACAATGATACTTGACTATTCTTTAGAGGACCAAGTACACGTAGTACTGGGTAATATTGTATATCAGCTCTTATCATACATTAAAACACAAACTTATATCAATCTTTGCGGTTGACAATACAAATCTCTGCATATTGTGCCTTACTAATGTAACAAACTAGTATATATCATTCTTCACATTGAACCGTAATAACTATACAAGCATTAACAATGCAATTGTGTCAGGGTTAACACAACTGAGATGTACTATACCAGTGAGAACATTTACTAGCAACATTTCTATTAATTGCAAATATCAATCAGGATACATCATCAGGACATCTACTTCAATGCAAATCACTGAACATCTATCAAAGGGATGAAAAATCAAACCATTGGGCTATTTTTTATTTCAAACTCTGGCATGTCAAGTCTTCACATGTGTGCTATAGAGTTGGTTATTCCTTAGAGGACATCATTGTACAAACTACTGCAACAGTGGTACAGGTGATAATGACATCTAACCTATAATGCTAATGGTTTGGATATACTTATTGGTTCAATGATATTTCACCAGTATTAAATCATCTGGTTTGCTAAACAAACACCTCATGATATTTATCTAAGATTGATGCATATATAATAACATGGCCTATTTTTACCTTGACAATCTGTGTGGTGCATTCTAATTCCCCAGGTGCTCTCTCTGGCTCATTATCAGTGTTGCATTCTCTCAAAACTTCAGGTGGCTTGTTTTGATTTGTGTTTTTCTAAGAAGATTAAAAATTACATTTCAATGATAACACTATTGGCATTTGAATTGCTATTAGGTTTTCAGAACTAAATCTCAAATTACAAATATTTCATTATTACTTAGTAAAGTCAGTAGTCGTTATCAACTATACTAGTGAGAACATTCCACACAATATCATCATAAAAGCCTCTCTTTAGAAATTGGGTTTAAACTACCTGAAAGTACTTTTAAATACAACAGTTAGGTCCTTTTTACAGAACCAAGAGTTTTGATTATATCTTCAAAGAGAAAACAAGCCTACATCAAACAATACATGAATGAAGCCTGGTCAATACACATTGTGTATTCACCAAAATGATACTTAACTATTCTTTAGAGGACCAAGTACACATAGTACTGGGTAATATTGTATATCACATGAAATCATACATTAAAACACAAACTTATATCAATCTTTTCAGTTGACAATAAATATCTCTGCATATTGTGCCTTACTAATGTAACAAACTAGTATATATCATTATACACATTGAACCTTAATAACCATACAAGCATTAACAATGCAATTGTGTCAGGGTTAACACAACTGAGATGTACTATACCAGTGAGAACATTAACTAGCAACATTTCTATTAATTGCAAATATCAATCAAGATACATAGTCAGGACATCTACTTCAATGTAAATCACTGAACATCCATCAAAGGGATGAAAAATCAAACCATTGGGCATATTTTTTATTTCAAACTCTGGCATGTCAAGTCTTCACATGTGTGCTATAAAGTTGGCTATTCCTTAGAGGACATCATTGTACAAACTACTGCAGCAGTGCTACAGGTGATAATGACATCTAACCTATAATGCTAATGGTTTGTATATACTTACTGGTTCAATGATATTTCACCAGTATTAAATCATCTGGTTTGCTAAACAAAAACTTGATGATATTTATCTAAGATTGATGTATAATAATAGGGCCTATTTCTTACCTTGGCAATCTGTGTGGTGCATTCTGATTCCCCAGGTGCTCTCTCTGGCTCATTATCAGTGTTGCATTCTCTCAAAACTTCAGGTGGCTTGTTTTGATTTGTTTGTTTCTAAGAAGATTAAAAATCACATTTCAATGACAATACTTAAGTATTTGAAAAGATATAAGCTTCTCAGAACTGAATCTCAAATTACAAATATTTCATGGTTAATAAAGTCAGTAGTCGTTATCAACTATACTAGTGAGAACATTCCACACAATATCATCATAAAAGCCTCTCTTTAGAAAAGGGTTTAAACTACATGAAAGTACTTTTCAATGCAAACAGTTAGGTCCTTTTCACAGAACCAAGAGTTTTGATTATATCTTCAAAGAAAAAACAAGCCTACATCAAACAATACATGAATGAAGCCTGGTCAATACACAATGATACTTGACTATTCTTTAGAGGACCAAGTACACATAGTACTGGGTAATATTGTGTCAGCTGAAATCATATATTAAAACACAAACTTATATCAATCTTTGCAGTTGACAATAAATATCTCTGAAATATTGTGCCTTACTAATGTAACAAACTAGTATATATCATTCTACACATTGAACCGTAATAACTATACAAGCATTAACAATGCAATTGTGTCAGGGCTAACACAACTGAGATGTATTATACCAGTGAGAACATTTACTAGCAACATTTCTATTAATTGCAAATATCAATCAGGATACATCATCAGGACATCTACTTCAATGCAAATCACTGATCATCCAACAAAGGGATAAAAAATCAAACCATTGGGCCTATTTTTTATTTCAAACTCTGACGTGTCAAGTCTTCACATGTGTGCTATAGAGTTGGCTATTCCTTAGAGGACATCATTGTACAAACTACTGCAACAGTGGTTCAGGTGATAATGACATCTAACCAATAATGCTAATGGTTTGGATATACTTACTGGTTCAATGATATTTCACCAGTATTAAATCATCTGGTTTGTTAAACATAAACTTGATGATATTTATCTAAGATTGATGCATATATAATAACATGGCCTATTTCTTACCTTGGCAATCTGTGTGGTGCATTTTGATTCTACATGTGGTCTCTCTGGCTCATTATCAGTGTTGCATTCTCTCAAAACTTCAGGTGGCTTGTTTTGATTTGTGTTTTTCTAAGAAGATTAAAAATCACATTTCAATGATAACACTTTTGGCATTTGAAGTGATATGCTTTCAGAACTAAATCTCAAATTACAAATATTTCATTGTTACTTAGTAAAGTCAGTAGTCATTATCAACTATACTAGTGAGAACATTCCACACAATATCATCATAAAAGCTTCATTTCAGACAACTCACTTTTAACTACATGAATGTACCCTTCAATGCAAACAGTATTGTAAATGAGCTGTAATCCTTCATTAAAACACTGATTTAAGTTTAGTTTGATATTGCTATTCAGACTGGATGGCGACAGTTGTCGTAACATGTATTTAGGTAAAGCTTTGTTAACAGTTCAATACGATACAAACAAGGAGCAGTTATATCATTGTCCTACCTTCTTCCTCCATGTTGCATCAGGTTGTCCATAATCATATCTGATTTCATTTCCTTTCTTAATCTCTGAATTTGCAAATATGGCCAATTTTGGTTGCTTGTTTATGATAATCTTCTTCACAACAGCATTGGGTTTCTTCCAATCATCATTACAATACTTTCCCTTTCCTGTGCTATGTGTAGCATCAATGCTAGCAATGGAAAAAAGAAGAAAACTTAAATTCTACTTCACCATTCTGCAAACTATGCCCCTCCCCCACCCCTCCCAGAAAAAGAAAACATGTTGATGTTAATTTAGTGTTTTATAGGGTCTAACAACTCAAAATATGTTATTTCAATCACACTTTTGGACACAACACACAGAGACTTCCTAGGATGACACACTCTAATAGCCTATCCTTGACATACATGCAATACCTTATGCTCAAAGGGCTTTTGCTTTTCTTAATTTATTCTGTGTATTGGTAATGAACTCCTCAATGTTCTAAGTAGTCCAACCCTTTTGTGTTCCTAAGATTTTAATAGGGTCATATCAAAACAAAACTTGGCACAGAACATTAAACAACATCAATTGATTAACAATCAGTATACAACACCTCAACATTAATTTGTGCCTAAAGTCAACCTTGATTTAGCAAACTGTGATATTAAGTACTACTTAAGTTGTGAAATGAAGCCTCAATCAATCTCATGAAAAGAATGTCACTCATAAAAAAGTCATAATTAACAACATCCTTCCAATTGTTTGAAGAAAAACATGGATCTAATAAACACTTGTAGCTCAACAGTGAATAAAATGTAGAGTAAATGTTACCTACCACATACTGTCTTGACCACTCTGGAAGAAGAATATGAAAGTAGTGTCCTCCTCTTCCCCCACCTGGTAGGCATGTCTTAACACACCAGAATATTCTAGGAGGAATTCTCCTTTTTCAAAGTCTGCCGTAGCAAATAATCCATACCCTTTAATAATAACAAATGAAGGAAAATGATCACCAACAACTCAATATTAACCCTTTTTGAAAATATAGCAATGATGCTCCTTATATGACATGGTTGCTGACAGTTAAATCAGTGCAAGTTTACACTTCCTTGATCCATTTTATGTGTTGGATGGACTAACCACACGTAAACGCATTTTGATAATTGAAGCATGCTGTCCAACGTTAAGTCCCACATCACTGCAACAAACTGTGCAGATATTCTAAATGGCAATAAGTTGCATACACTTATCTCAACTAGGTTACAGAAATATGATACCAATTAACTCACCAACTTCTTCTGAAACATATTTCACTTCAAACCCAGAAGGGTCTTTTTTTTTCTTGATGAAATCTGCATAAGCTGTAGGTTGCTGTTGGTTTTTATTACTTCTTGTCTGCATCTATCAATAAATTTGATAATGTTTTTGTATGGGAGACACTTTCCTGTTCCCTTGCCAAACAAACAATATATATATAGTTCCCAGACATTATGAGATAATAATCTTAAACCTTTTTCATTCCATTAATCTACTAGTTATCTTAATGCATGACACCACCCACACCCAAGCTAACAGTCATGATGTGAATGCTTAAGTAACTATTTGATTGATCAATTCAGTTTTCTAAATCAACTGATCATTAATTACTTAAGAATAATTTGAAAAAAATCTCTATAGGCCACAAAACATGTACTATAAAATCATACAAACTAGTATTCGTTGTCATATATTAACAAGCATTACACTTGGCACAACATGCCTATTAATATTACAGTATATATTGTTCCTCTACAGGCAACAAACATTAAAGGAGTTTAGCCTATCACATGTAAATATTGTAGCCTAACATATGCAGCACACACCCATGGAGTAGCCTATATCAGAAACTGTTCAGTAAGAAATGCAGCCCAACATATGCAGTACACATTCAAGAAAGAGCCTATGCCTATACACCTTTTAAAGTGGTAGATAATGTAGCCTAACATACATCCAGCACATATACACAAGTAGTCTATATCACATTATCAGGAACTGTTCAGCCTACAGTATGCTAGGAACTTTTATGTAAGTATTGTAGCCTTACATATGCACTACACTTTAACGAAATAGCATATAACTGTTCAGTGAGTATTGCAGCCTAACATATATGCAGCATGCATTCAAGAAGTAGCCAATACCAATTAGACTATTAAGATTTATGAGATTGATGTGCATGTTATCAAATACCCTGATACCTGTTTCCTGTGTCGGACTGTGAATATGACCTTCATTTGACAGATTGATGGTTTAATTTGAAGAATGCACTGAAAATGTTCAGTCTACAGTGATCAGGAAAAATTGGTCTTTTACATGTCAGTCATGAAGAGGTACTGTTGTGGTACTATGTGGTACTGTCCAACTTCAATTTCAACTATACTTTTATTTCCCTCTTTCAATGATTTCCTTCTGCACTTTCCCTTCTCAATAATGAAGCTATGTTATTAGTAATACATAATACTTGAAGATGGCAGATTGGATCTCCTATTTTGTTACAGTATCTCACACATTTAATTTCAAACTCTATTTAAGCTTTGATTGTAGAGGTAAAGAACTAACCAGCAATTGATACTTGTAATACTCCTGTCCGAATACAAACATCGTGAGACAAATTCATCAAACCCCTCCTTTAATTTACTGAGTCCCTTGTAAATTCAGCTAACACTGATGGATCATTTCACTTATTGAGGATAATGATACATGGAGTTCAAGAATTCTTTCTTCACACAGCCAATATCCATTAGGCCTTTCTGTCAATACATCATTTACCAAGTCATTCACCAATATCAGTTGCACAAATGGGCAAAGCAAACGTTGGGAAAGCAAAAACACCAATGAATTAAAATCTTCTCTCTCATATAAGTAGAAATACCAGAAAGAAATCTTTTTATGATCGACTACAGTGATCCTGTCAAGTCCTGCTACAGGTGACTCAGACAAAAGACTGAATTTAATTTTACAGGAGTTGCAATAATCCCAAAGTAATGACAATATATATGGTTCTGAAAATGTAATAATGCCATAAAATGGCCTGCCTTCATTTACTTCCATGCTATAAGTATAACCTCATTTGCTAACATATCCTACCATTCCTGCATTAGTCTCCTAGACAAGCCTAGGCTATAGTTGAACCTTTGCTAAACCTGGTTTGTACAAAGGCCTTAAGTTTTAACATTAGGCCAACGTTTGACCTAGCACCTAATTTAGTTGTTCCTCTGGACACAATGTAATCTCGGATTATTAAATACTGAACAAATAACTTGTGATTCGCGCAGTATAGAAAGTCCGCTAAAGCTACTTATTGCTACCACTAAGCTACTGGTTATCCTAGCCTAACCAACTATTACTATACTATTGGTATATACACCATTACAAGTACTATACGCCTATAAGAACAGTCAACACATAACATATGAGTTCATTGAGCACCTCGACAACGAAGCATGTCTTTTGAATGTACCAACTTTGAACTAAAATTCCATTGAAATTATCTTTTCTCGTTGATTTCTTATTACTTAAAAGTAACAAGTAACTTCATAACTTACGATTTCTCACATGGAGGCCCGTCGTCGTACATGAATTCGCGGGAACTTATGCCATTGTGGAAAAAACTCTTGTAAATGGTGGCGCTAGATACTAAACATTGAAGTGTGTGTACTTTTCATGTTTGGGCTCAAGTGTGTGTAAATCCAATGATCAGGTTAAACCATCCTTTCAAGGACATCGTTCAAATTTCGACAGACGGCTTTTAAGACTTCGAAGAGGCATTAGCACATAAAATATATCGAGGACGTGTGTTTAAGTACTCGGACGTACATGAGGTCCCCGAAGGAAAGGTGTGGTATCATGAGCATGTCCTCGAAGAGTCGATAAAGTCAACACACACACACACGCACACACGCACATGCGCCAGCACGATCAGGTTACTGAGCCATCGACATCATAACCCAAAACGACTTTCTACGGGAATGTAAAAAGGGCAAATAATCATCACACAAGGTAAATATAAAAGGAGTTGTAGTAGCTAGGATAAATCCAAAGTTAAACTCCTCATATTCATATATTTCTTTCTGTTGCATTACACCAAAATCAAGTTACCTGCAATTCAATACTGAGCTTGAACAAATTCTTCGAAAACTTCCCATATCCTGCTACTATTTCCAGATTGACAGTATCTTTGATCCCTTGATTCTGAAGATGAAATTCTTCCTTGTGTCTGTTCTTTAACCATAAGTTTTCCATGGCAACATCCTTTTGGGAGAATAAACAAAGGATATTTAATTATAAATTTATAAAACTTGAGACTTTAAAGCAATTATGTTAATAGTGAAGTGGTTAAAGTGAATATGCTGACAATCTTAGGATTACAGGTTCCAGTCCTGCACGGATTTTCAATCTGTGACCTTGGCCTAGGCACTTGATCTAAACAGTCCCTTTTCACTCAGATGTATAAATGAACCATGCGAAGTAACTTTTACCATACTCTAATAATCTCATGGAGTATCATTACAAATTGAGAAAGAAACAGTTTCAATATAACATAGGAAATGTTTATTTGTAATAAATGTAAAATATACATAATAGTTTACAATATAACAACATATGCTAGCACTATTACATACCACTCAACAGATGCATAAAACTATTCTTCCAATAATTGCAAATTATATATACTATTATATATATATATTATTGTATACCCGTGGAACAGGAATTACTTGCTTTCTTTACATGTTGACATAAAATAAATAAGAATATTTGACAAACAGTACTAACCACTTGTCTTGGTTTACACTGTGAGGTACTGGAGTTAGTGCTAACTTGTAAAGTTGAAGTCATAGAATTGAGTTGAACAGGCACAGGATCATGAATTATGGATCCCTTCTGCTGATAAATTTCTTCATTGATAAGGCTCTGTTAAAATAGAAATGAAACAATTTAATATTGCATTTATCATTAATGTTTATTTAAACATGACCAACAATACATACACTGCTTAGTTGTCCAATGTATGACCAGGAAGCAATAACAGCTCCCTGGTATGACCTTCTCATTATTAATTGGTGTTGCCATTATTTGGTGAAACCAGCAGCTACTATAATATCTGATACATAAGGGTAATAAAGTCTAACTCTCTGTACATATTTTCTGTCCAATCTCTTATCTGGTTGATAAACTGGACCAAGTAATGTATTATTAAACACTGCCTGAGCTATGTTATGCAACCACAAGCCTGTAAATTGAATCTCCACTTAATGATGGGAATATTAACTGAAACCATGGAGCTGTCATTATTATTTTACTATCATACATTGATTGCCTGCTAGATGGATTATCAAAGACTATAGTCTCATGGTATATGTTCTGAATATAAACTCTTCACTCTCTAATATTGGACACCTGGTCAAGGTGTGCTTACAATTTTGTCTGTTGCAACAGTTGCTGTCAGTTGTCATTGACCACACACAAGAAAATGTTGAGAATTAAATTTTTATTATAGGACATCTGATCATTGTTTTTTGTCCAGTACAAAGCTGATTTGCAATCATCAATGACCACAGACAGCCTGAACCAGATTATCTCACATGACCCTTCCCTTGACTATATGATTACAATCTGACCTTCCAGAAAGGTTTTATGCTGTAGGCTTCTAGTTGAAACTTTATCAGTCCACTTAACTTTGAAATCAATTAAGCTTGAGTTAAGACAGATAACTGGAATCTGTGACATAATTAACAATACCACTTGAGCTGACAAATCTACAACTTACTTTATGTTCCAGTGAGTCATCATTATAAAACCAAAGATGAATTGTCAATTGATCCCCCGATTCAGAAACTCTGTTTACAATCGGTAAGACACAGACACGCTTCAGCATCTTGGGAATGAAAGGGACGTGAAGACCAATGAGACAGGGTTTCTCAGCTTCAACTGCAAAGTGCTGACTATTCATTGAGCAGATGAGGTGATTCCTTTCTTGGCTCCATTTGATAACTTTATCTGATGGGAATTTCAAAAACAATTTGCTAACTGGTAACGTTTTATAACATGGTGAAATGTACGTAGAAAAGATCAGAGATTTTTATCTCTTACCTGCAGTATCACTTGTGGACATCAACTAATTAAAGTCACTGGTAAGGATTTTACAGTAAACAAACGTGTATTCCAAACTGTTTAAATATCCAGAAAGAACAGTCTTCCTATGTTAAGTATAGACACATGAATGTATGAGCAGTTGGACATTTTATTTACCAATTTTGAGCTCTAAAATCAACTCTGACACCAACCACTCCTTTAATAATTGCTTTAAATGAATGAGATTGACATGACATTTTTAATACACTGTGAAATATTTTCACAACTTACTGCTTAAATCAACGTCACCATTTGAGATAACCTGTTGACCCTTTTAAGCTAGAGAGTGAAACTGTTATTTGGCCACTTGAAAGTGCTTAAAGCACCCAAAACAAGAGTATTAACTATTTAAAGCAGATGTCATTTCCTGGATGACTTTATGTATTGTTAGAGATCACTTAAGATTTATTTTATATTGGGCCCATTCACAAACTGAACTGATATGAAATTGACCAAACTATGTTTACCAAAAGAAAATCATAACATCTGAGAACTCACAGATTAATTGTAGCTTTAATTTTGGAGATAACATGCTTACAAGGATTACATACTTTGACACTTGTTCACCTCATGTGACCTATGATCTCTGCCAATGTCAATAGGCTTCTACATACTACTACTTTTTGAATTATCGTGTTTACAAGGTTTTCAAACTATGACCTCTTTTGACCTCAACTAACCTTTGGCCGCCACAGAAAAGAAAAAGGTTCTTGTACTCAAAAAGACAGATCCACAAACCAAGTTTGAAGTTATTCCAAAATGAATTTTTCAGTCAACATATTTACGAACAAGTGTCACACACACACATGCCAGTACCATTGCATAGATTCCTTTTGCTTCTGGCAAGATGTAAAAAATAATTTGTTGGTACCATACTTCCCTCTTACGAATAACTTCTACATTACACAGAACCAGACAGCCAGAATGAAATTAGTGATTTTCTTGCCAATTATAGTGTTCATGTACTCAGGTGATTTCACATAACAAGCATTTTCACATTTTTCACATCCCAGCATTACTTCTGCAGTTATGCAGGTTTAGATGGATTTCAAGCTTTGACCTTTGCTGACCTCATACGACATTTTTATTGGCCTAACAAATTTCAAATTGTTTGAAACACTCTGGTGGATAAATAGTATGTATTAAGTTCATGGAAAACATTAAAGTGAAATATTATGATCGATGGACTTATAAAGCACAATTCACAAGAAACCAAAACACACCTGTTTGTAATACACCTGAGTACACATCAATACCCATCTGGTTAGCTGGAGTAACAGCACAGTGTGGAATAATCAAGGTGACAGGCTTTTGTAAGGTAAGGCTTTCTGGACCAAATTTCACAAAAGGGGTCAATCTTAAACTCTTCTTTGAGATAGGTCCTTGACTGGCAGGGTCAGTAGAAACCCACAGACTAACAATCTTTCTAGTGTGTAGTGCACCAGCTGGTACACGCAAAATTACACCTGCGATAACCACCTCTCCTCCATGCTGATCAAAGTACTGCTCTTTATAAAGATTGGATCCTGTGAACAAAGGAGGTTTCTCTAGAGGAGAAAATTAACATATTTCAAGTGAAAGGAAAGTATTTTGTCACTTCAATAGAAGATGTGTTAATGCATAAACTGTTTCAACACACATTATGAAAACAGCCTCTTTAACACAAAACTGCTATTATTTTCTATTTGTAGATATCAAATATAATATGAAACTTAAATATACGTCTTAATGGGACAGTGAAGAGTAGACATTTAATGTTTGACATGAAAATAACAACACTTAAGTTTATATAAGGTATCTGAATAAATTTTCTATTTTGTAGTTATGATGTGAGTAATATTCCTAATAAAATAAATAAAAATACTTTTTCTTCCATGAACACTGAAACAGCAAGGGCTTAAAATGTGGCCATAGAATGTCATATAAGGTTGCGGTTAGTTATATCAGGAAGAAATAGAACAGATATACACATGTAGCTAAATACATAAGGTATCTTTACCATGCAATTCCTTTGCAAGTAACAAAATCCGTCTTCCCAAGACCAGTTTCCCACGAGACAATTTCAAGGCACTTTGGACATCCAGCATGTTGTATCCCTCTTCTATCAATGTTTTAAAACTTACTGACAAATTCGATTCCCTCTTTGAGATTACTTCCTCTTTCGCGGGAATTTGTAACTGAAACAATGTTGAAACATTTCAAATTGTTTATCAATTTCACATTTTTGATCATACTTTCATGGAGATAGAAAACTAATTACTGCAATTGATTTGGCTGCAGTGAATATTCTACACAGACTTCTTGCACATGAGATCTCTACAAACTTAAGTTTCAGAAAGCAGAAAATGTTACTATCAGTAAAGAAGACATTTCAGACAGACTCGCATGACAGCAAAAATAATACTTTTTATATCAGAAAGTACATTCTGTACTAGAAGTTCTAACCAGTCTAAGATCTTGAGTTTATGCAAACTGACTTTTGTTTTGCTTTAAGTATGAAGTGCAAATCTTAACTAAGTTTGTAGAGCACGAACCATTTTCTTATTATCATCTTTCACTCCTTCGTTTTCCTGTCCATCCTTCTCCTGTGATGTATCGATGTAATCCAGCAACAGTGTAGCCCCCTCATTAAAGGGAATATCTTTCAATCCGTCATACATTCCGATCATCCTGTCTGGCATAATGAGCTCTCTTTCATCCAATATTTTCATCAGCATCTTTCCAGATTCTGCTGCTTCCTGAATTTCATCATTCTCTGCTTGCGTGAGTTCAAACCAGTTGCCTAGCTTTTTACAATGCTTTTTATCCAGAAGTTTTCCAATGTCTCTTTTCAACCTTTCATATTTTTGTATGCCTGAAAGTGAGGACATAACATCCACTTTACATTAGAAAAATATATAGCAAATACCAGATTTCACATGTAAAATTAGACTGCCTGAATCAGATGTTAATTGAGTGCCAGGTTCGAATAATGAGCAATGTTCGCAGCTAACACGCACAAGTGCACAACTGCCCCACAAGAAGCATGCAACCAGCATTGAGAACTTTGGAATGCAAATCATCACCTGGTGCGTGCATACGATAAATTGGGTAAGTACACTGTCCAATACACTGTCCAAAACTTGCGTGCAACTTTTCAACTTTTAGCCCTTAGCTTGTGGATAAATTCTAGTATTGTATATAGCTTCACTTTCAAAGTTGCTTGAGCTACAAAGTAGGAAGTGAGCAAACTAGCTAAACATGGAAGCATGCAAATCAGACTTATTTCGGGTTCAGCAGCAATATGTATTTTTTTCAAGTGTTGATTAAAGTAACGCTCATGTGTGTCTACTGTTGAAACCAAATGCTGTTATCTTTTTACCTTTACTTAGAAACTTACGGTCCATGTTCTCTACTTGTGTTTAAGTTTTTATCTCAACTAATACATACATCCTGGTGTATGTATAGGAACAATGATCACTTATTTTTCTTCTTCCAACTTCACTTAGATGCTGGTCAGGGTTAACTTCTAAAACTAGATAAGTCCACCCATTTGTTGCACTTCTACATAAAACTCACCTGGGTTAAGAAATTTCTGGCTTTCCGGAGATAAGAGAATGTTTTTCACCTGAAAGAAAACAAAAATAAATTATTATATGACTGATGGAAACTTTAAATGTAAGAATGTTTAACATTCAATTATGCCGGCTATCACACCCCTATGAATGATTGGATTTACAGTAGAAACGCAATCTAGAAAAATAGGGCTGTAACAGACATGGAACAACACATAATAAATGTGTGAATTCCCAAAAGAAAAAGGAACGCTGATGACAGCATACCTATTATTTATGCAGTATGCATGAATTGGTTCATAAGATACCCCCCCCCCGCCAATAAAAGTTTCCATAATTGTTAACCGGTGTATGTAATAACACAAAGGTCACATGTGCACTTTCTTAGCAATTCAATGCATTTTGAGTGTTATTTATTAATTACAGAGCAAAGAGTCGAAACAAAGTTGGAAAACATGATCAAAATAAGAAATGTAAGAATACCAGGTTCACTCGAGGGACTGGAAAAAAATACATGAATAAAAGACTACTATAATTCAATTAAATTCAATTATCATCCACCATGGATATTACAAAGAAATGGGATCCATAGAGAGCATGCCAACGAATAAATATAATTCAGTCACAGCGTTCACATTATTGAATGACACAACAAATTTACTTTATATTTCAGCTTGGAAACATTTGCAAGACTTCGGACAGATGGGGCATCACTTGGCAGAGAAATGATCAGAAGAGAGAAGGTACCGCTTAATATTATGTAATGAAGAGACATATGTGAACTCAAACAGCTGGACGACAATCAGCAGACATAACTCACCTTCGATTGGAGGATGAGGGCTGTCTGGTTCATTTCATTTTGTGATACATTTAACTTCACATCAACCATGTCAGTGTCTCCATCTTTGTCCCTTGTAAGTCTGAATTGATGAGAGACTCTACTGGCAGCACAGAGGTGATCAATGTCAACACGCTAATAGATAAAAGATACTGAAATTCGATGTACTGAGAATGAGAATGCTTTTTAAGTATTCAAAGAAACAGTGTCACATATAATATATAAGAGTTAGGGAAAAGCCATTTGGTCATGTACAAATCCTTACAATTTATCGGGAGATGGTGGAGAACATATTTCCTATTGTAAATAGGAATTCCATGACATGATTTGATTTAGATTGTTACCAGGGGTAGGCATCCTACAAAAATATATTCGAGCCATGGGTATTCATGTGATTGTGGATGAACACCGTCTTATATCAATCATTCTCTGTTTTATGAGTGATTCGAGACACTATTATTACTATTTTCTGTCTCCAATATTCTTGCTTTCGGTACAGCCACTTAATCAACCTCCCAATCCAAGTACTGACAGAGTGCCACAATATCTGAACACTGCCTCAAATAAAATGTAGGTGAATTATAGACATCCCCGTTCATCATCCCCAAATTAAAGCCACGTTAAAAGGAAGCTTTTGGTAAAACCATACCAAAGAACATAAGACCAAACTTCACTTCTTTATTCATAAACCAGGAATACCAATCCACACAAGATCCTGCTCAACAACACTGCACAGCAGATGTTTGCCTATATTTTGATTCCTGCTGGGATTTTGAACCAGAAACCACATAGTTGTAGGGCAACACTCTAACTGCTACACAATTTGGTCTACTTCAGGTAACCAATTCTTAACTACAAGTATTGTAATGTTAAAAGACAAACTTTAATAGCATTGGCAATTACAGACCTTTGTTGATTCTTCCTTCGTCAGATGGTAACCATCACCAGGTGATGACATGATCAGATTAATGTACGAAACATGGTCTCTGCCGTCATACAATGTCCGGGTAATTGGAAATTTTGAATATTTTCCTAGACATAGTTTGGAATGGTGGTCCTCTAACAGCAACTAAAACATAAGAACATGAAGATGTAAATTGCAAAGAAACAAGCAGAAAGTTAATTTTACAATTTGTTGCACCTTCACTATTTATAGAGAAATCAAAACAAGTAACATCATCTTTGTTTCCTTAATTTGGTCACATGGCCAATGTTCTTGTTTCTTGAGATCCTCCCACCCTCAACATCCTCGATGAGCAAATGATAAGCCACAATCAAAATTGGGTCTTCTGCATAGTTTGAGAGGAAACACATATTTTGTAGGAAAATGAGATTTTGACCTAAGAAATAAATAATAATGTTGTAAAATACCTTATCGGCCCTCTATGAGACTATCAGCATTCTTCCTTTATGACTCTGGGAATACTGTCAGTTTCATTTAAGCACAAACACTTTTTGACAGAAACATGTTTAATGTCAACGTCAAGTTTAATTTAAAATGTAACATATACTTCTTTTTGATGTGCTACGATGAATCAATAAATTATGTGCCTTTAACAAACCACTTCATAATTTGCCAGTCACTATACAAATCCTGAACTTAAAAATAACTAAAAACATGGAACAAAACTGACCTCTACGCTACTACATATATCACCAGCGTAACAAAAAATTATCCTCACCTCGTACTCTTTATCACTGTCCTTACAGAAACAAACAGTTATTAAGACATCATCTTTGGCATCAAGGATCCCATCAATAAATGGAACAATACGGAATGTATACTTCTGTTCTGTTTCTTGGCTGAGTAAATTAACAAAGACGTAGCTCAGGATGCTAATATCAAGACTGATCTTCTCCTGGTCTAGCTTCCTAACAATAGATCTCTCTTCAGTCCAAGTTATTTCACCTATAACAAAATATATTTTTGGTAAACTTAAATACAGTTAATATCAAGAGCATATTAGATAATATATATTTTGAATTCAACTGAACTGATTCTCATCATTACGCATTGTACTTCTCCTGGTACATTCATCAATTGCATGTAAAGTCATTATTGGTCACCATCTTTACCTTGTAAATTTTCTTCATCTTTCAGACCAGTGAAGATAATAACTTCATGTCGATCTGGCTCAGGAATAATAGCAGAGTGAGGAATAGTCAGCTGGGCTGGCTTTTTGAGGGCGATTCCTTCTGGCTCTAGCTTTATCAGAGGTGTCATTCTTCCCCTACGAGCACTTCCAGGGAGGGGTATGTTCGGATAATAAATCACTTTAACAGCAATTACACGTTCAGAAGATAAAGCCCCTTCAGGAATAGTCAGATTTACCCCCATGATGCTAATAGTTCCACCTTCATACTTTATCCTGTGTTCAATGTATGAATGATGGTACCTCATTTCAAGTATTTGTGAATCTTTTCTTTGTGTTGGTAGTTCTTCTCTCTCTGTTCTCTCCATCAAACTTTCCTTACTATGGTCATGGTCTTTTTCTCTTTCATCAGAACCCTGTGATGGGTTTGATTCATCATCGCGGTCAAATTTGACTTTTGCAACTAAAAATAGAATAATGGAAACACAAACACCATTAAGTGAACCTTTGACTTTTAAAAACCAAATCTGCCGTACTGAGCCACATTTATCCCTAATCAGAGAGTAATTCATTGTTCATATTGTGCATATAGTTTTGCCTCCAATAAGTGATATGGTGCCTATGTATTAAAGCTGCTATGCTATCCTTGCACTTGCATAGAAATTTGACGAATGGCAGCAGACAACAGGAGTATCAAAAGAATCAAGCATCGTGTCGGAGAGTGACCAGAAGACTTAATGGATCCTACAAATATTGGCTAATCTCGGGAACCTATTTTTTTTTTTTTTAGCATTTTCGATTTTCAATCTATCTATTTTAAAGAAACCAAATGGCAACAATAGTTGGTCAAAAGATCCACTTGTAATTACTTTCACCATACATACATATATTAATAATTAATGGTAATGAATAGTTTAAATAACAAATTGTCTGAAGGCTGGATATAACCTCTGACTACTCACACACAATTCTAGAGTTTTTACTGTACTATATTTGTTTTTATGTATTCTGGTTACATCATTTTATTGATCTTACCAGGCCAGTCAAGTTGTTGTGGTGATTGGTTTTCTTCAAACTGAAAGGGGTCAACTTTAGACTGATATGGAACTAAGAGACCTTCATATGTTTGGTTTAGCTGAATATAAACCAAACCCTTATGTAGGTTAGTGACATCATACATATTGATGATGTTTCGTGACTCCAGGAATTTAATCAGAGTGATTCCTGGCGTCTCTATCAGAGAAACCCTGCGTAGCATATCAGTTTCTGCGGGTGGTAGACGAAACAGAGTTGCTAATTTCACACAACTGTCTAGAGTAAGATCATCGGCAACCTGGACTTTTAATCTTCCGTAATCAGCTGAAATGTAAATAACAGTAAGACAAAAATACAGTTATGGATCCCAGTCAATACAACAAACCAATTGATAAAACCGATTAGTAAATAATGAATGAGATCCTATTTATCAATTGAATATAAGGTTGCTTCCCATAATTAATAAAATAATGCTTTTGCTTTGGGTGAAGGTCAAAGGTCAGCAGGAAGAAAACTGTGGATATCTCAAAACGCTCTACCAAAAGAGCTCATATCCATGGTAGGATAGCCTTATGTAATGTAAGGTTTCTACACAATTAGATCTAGGTAAGAGTTCATATAAGGTCAGTAGGGGTCAAAACTTGAAATCCTTGTAAACAAGATATCTCCATATAGGAACTGTATTGGTTGTAATATTTTGCATGTGGCTACCTTGTTACGAGTACATGAACCATATTGTTTTGGTGGAGGTCATAGGTCACACTCTTTAAAGCCTTATAAACACAAACGTAAAAATGATACCCCAAGATATTTTATATATCATTGCTCATACTGTGTATATGTATTTTAGTAAGTACAAGAACCTTATCGTTTTGGGTGGATGTCAAAGGTCATTTGGGGTCAGCAGATGTCGAAATGTCAAAATACCAAATGGATCTCATCAAAGTCAGCCCTTTGTTGTTACAGTGAACATACAATAAATTATCAACAACAACAAATATCCCTCTGTATTTCTTTCACCGGTGTGGTGTTATGTCACACGATTCTCTGTCATCAAACCATGTAAGCGCTGACACTGTTTAGATTGATACTGTTCTCCATCTGCAGTTATGAACTTTGGCGATGGTTATTTGCTTGCAACTCATTTTTTGCTGCAAGGGAGGGGTTTCCCTCTGGTTAAAGTACTCTTAATGTAACTACACACCTACACAACAAGCATCAGTGTTATCATAGCATCTTTAACGGTCTAATAAATAGCAACGGTCCTTAGATGATATTAAAATGATTCAAATCATAATTTGTACTTTTCAGAGTTTACGAGTGTGTGATCTACCTCACCTGAGGCATTAGATAAGGCTTTTATTTTCCACAGGAAAGACATTGGAGGTGTTGGTATGCCTGATGTTATTTGCTTGTTGACCCATCAACATATATATACAAATCTAGATGTCACAATATACACTAAAAAAAACATGCAAGCCATGCAAGGTATTGTGATGTGCTCCTGTTGCTCCTAACCATGTATATTATTTCAACACTTTGCCAGTTTCAAATTGTAGGAGTTTCTTAACCAACAGAACGCCACTATAACACACATTTACGGTTCGGTTGATATTACTTGCTTTACTTTGGATAAAGACTATCATGAGACTTATTTTCTGTGTCAGAAAATGCTTGATCTGCATTTGTGAGTGCATGTAAGGCAATTAGATTGTGTTGCTAAGAAAAAGTGAATCCTGTCTCATCTGCAGTCCAATCTTTTAAAACTAGCAAATTTGCAATTGAAAAATTGCAGTAAACATTGATACGTGAACCCCTTAGCTAAAATGCTGGGCTTGTTAATTTTACTTTTCAGGACTGCGGCAGTTTTGCGATGATAACATTAGTTGTAGAAGGGATACATAAATGCAAGGCGAAGTACGCAAGTTAATTGCTACCGCGGCGCACATTAAATGACCCTCCATTGTTAAATTGTTACCAATTTGTTTCAGAAGTACAACAGATACCTAGATGTGTCATTGGGTGCGTCTAGACCATTAACTTGGCAAAACAAAAATTATCCATTTTTAGTGACCTACATTAAATAGTGTACAAACTATTCAACACACTAGACTATCACACCATGCATATATGAGTTCCTCTCGTTTTGTAGTTCTGGAGATATAGCTCATAATGATGTTTTCACATTTGCCCTCTCCTGATATCAAATGACCTTTCACCTCTACCACAAACAACAGGATTTGCTGAACTAATTACAGGATATACAAAAACCAGATATAAGAATTGAACATGCTACCTTCTGTGAGATAACATGTTTAAAAGTTTGCCACACTATTTTGCTCTCTGTTGACCTCAAAAGACCTTTTACAGTCACGAAAACACTACAGATCGTCTGCTCACCAACGGCGAGTTACCCACCAGTATAAAATCCCTGCAATTTTCACTTTTTGCGATATTGTGCAAACAATGTTGAATGTGACATGTGCTGACCTCAAATGACATTTTACAAATACCAGCAACAACCCAAAACCAGTTTTACCTAAGGGGAAACTACATACTCAATATGAAATGTACCCCAAGGGTCACACAGACACAACATCACAACAACTTCACCGTCGCATATATTTCTGCTTTTGGCAAGGAATCAAACAGATTTAACCTGAATTCATGATACTCCTTGATTTATTTACACCTCTGCAAAGCTCACTTTACCTTTAATACTTTAACATAATTGACAGTTTGACAATATATCCTACATTACATAAATTAAATCAAGTCACCACCCCACCCCACCCCCACCCCACCTTACATCTCCCCTGACAGCTTTGAAGATCTGCATGTAGAACGAAAAAGAAACTTACATACGCAAACGTTATAATGCCTGGAAATTTACCACAAGCTGCAGTAATGATCTTGTCATTGTGATCCTACCTGCCAATGTTGATTCATGTGTTATGTTAAGAGTTTCATGTTCTTCAAGTAAGGTTTCTTCCTCCGTTACAGAAGCGGATGGAGCCTGTATATAAACAGCATATGAAAGATATCTTATTTAAAGTACTGACACATTGAAAATACAACCCCAGTTTTCCTTTCTGTCACCTGTCAAGTTACACCAATTAAGTCTTTAGCTGATAGAAGCAACTGAGTTTAGAATAGGTGAATGTACTCATTACTCACTTCACACTACTTGTAGCATGAATTAAGGACATTTGTGAACATTATTGAACTATTGTTTGTAAAGCTCAAGCTTGTGCTGTCACCTTGTTACACCGACAGTGGAAAGTTTGATCATAAATTCAGCACAGTAATGGTCTCGTCACAATGTTTTGCTCACTCTACAAACACACGTCTTTTGCTACTAATGGTATGCTGGCTACACATACACACTAATCTATTTTAATAATTCACTTACTATGCTTAATCATACTTACCAATGCTTGCTGATGTAAGGCTTCCCTATTCTGCTTCAGGACTTCTTGTAAAGCCATGGCTTCTTTATCATATTCCAGTTGAGACTTCACAAGTTCTTTTTTTGTAGCCCTCAGACTTGATTTGGCCTTTTCCAGCTCCTGTCATGTAAACAATACAGTGTATGAGACAACTGAGAAGGATGCATCTCCCCGTGGTTACTTGCCACCAATTAAAATATATACTAACATTGAAGTAGTCGGTACGAAGCGAAAACATTCAACTTAACAAATTCCTTCAAACTTATTTCAGGCAGGCTGATATGATGACGTCGGCGACATTTATTTGAAGTTGTGACTATTGGATAATTACTACCTGGTTCAGAGAAAATCACTTGTTCACAATAATTTAGTGCTGAAAATGTGAGCTAACCTTCAAAAGTAACTTCCATGAACGGTGGAACTACTGTTCTAGAAGAAGGAATGTAGGCCTATCACATTGACAGACGTTCATTTATATCAAATAGACTAACTAATTATATATTGTTTTAATGTTCAATAATTTCCATGATATGCTTTTTGTTAATTTTTTTCTACTAGACATTGTGCCATAGCACACGAAGAATTCCTCTGTTTACTTTTGCTAGTTAACTGAAACTGTCACTTGTAACTAAACAAGTAAAAAAATTCAGTAGTGAGCTTCCACATTAAAATAGCATTACATCATGAAATGAATACTCTCTGAATGTTCTGTTCTTGGTCTATATTAATACACGTTGAGTTAATGTAAATCACATGAACTTAATATCATGTTTCCATAAAATTCTAAAGACATAGAGCTGTTCATATGTTCAAAATGTGATCTCTACTGTTGGACATCATAAACATTCCCTAATTTCTGAAAATACATGTGTTTGTAAATGATAAATAACAAAGTCACTCGACAGTACTAAAAGGGTAGTTGTCTTGTCTTGTCATAGTGACTAACTTTCTCATGACCGAAGTCAAGTAAGTTGGTCATCAGTTATCTATAATCACATGCTATGTGAAGTCTAACCTCTTTCTGCTGCTGAAGTAATTCTTCCTTCTCATCCTTCAATGTCTTCAGTTTGTTCTCAGTTGTATTCAATCTGTCACTGAAGTGTTGTTTTTCCTCCTCTGTGGTCTTTAGCCGTCCAGTCAGCTGTTGTCTGTCATCCTCTGTTGCCTTCAAAGTATCGTTCAGTTGTTGTCTTTCCTCCTCTGATGCCTTTAGTCTTCCAGTAAGTTGTTGTCTTTCTTTCTCTGTTGTCTTCAATGTATCTTTGAATTGTTGTCTTTCTTCGTCTGTGGTCTTCAATCTTCCAGTCAGCTGTTGTCTTTCTTCCTCTGTTGCCTTCAATGTATCTTTGAGTTGCTGTCTTTCCTCCTCTGTTGACTTGAGTCTTCCAGTCAGCTGTTGTCTTTCTTCCTCTGTTGCCTTCAATGTATCTTTGAGTTGCTGTCTTTCCTCCTCTGTTGTATTTAGTCTTCCAGTCAGCTGTTGTCTTTCTTCCTCTGTTGCCTTCAATGTATCTTTGAATTGCTGTCTTTCCTCCTCTGTGGTCTTTAGTCTTCCATTCAGCTTTCGTCTTTCCTCTTCTGTTGCCTTAAATGCATCTTTGAATTGTTTTCTTTCCTCCTCTGTTGTCATTAGTTTTCTATTCAGTTGATGTCTTTCTTCCTCTGTTGCCTTCAATACATCTTTGTATTGCTGTCTTTCCGCCTCTGTTGTCTTTAATCTTCCAGTAAGTTGTTGTCTCTCTTCATCTGTTGCCTTTAATGTATCTTTCAATTGTTGTATAGTTTCCTCTGCTGTCTGTAATCTTTCAGAGAGTTGTTGTCTTTCTTCCTCTGTTGACTTTAATGTTTCAGCAACGTTTTTTCTCTCCTCCTCTGCTGTGTTTATTCGTGCGATAAATTGTTGTCTCTCATTTACTAATTCTGTTTGTTTATCACTGAGAAGTTGTCTCTTTTCCTCTGCAGCTTGAAGTCTTCCAGTAATTTGATGCTTTTCACCTGATTTTGTTAGTTTATCAGTGAGTTGCTCTCTATCCTCCTCCTCTGCATTTAGTCTTCCAGTGAGTTGTTGTTTAATACCTTCTTTTCTAGTAAACTTTGAATCTGAAACAAACATATAGGATGCAAACATGGTTAAAGATTGTCTTCCATCAAAGAGATTTAGTTACGTAATAATTTATGCGGTCAAAACTTCCCACAAAATATTGAAACAAACTTGCACCAAATTTAGAGTGAGGTCACATTTTGGTCCAACTTTAGAATGTTATTTGAGGTGACCATGTCAATCTTTTACTTTTTTGGGGGGTTTAGTTTGGCTCTGCTTCTGAGCAATTCAACAAAGTCAGGCGCTTTCAATGATGCTCCCATCTATCAAGAATACTAAATTACAAAATTTAAAAAGGAAGAAAATTCCAAAATTTTACTAATCTTGTCTGAACATATCCCAATCAAACTTGAGAGTATATCCCATAAGTTACAGACATATATGCAAAGAATTGACTGTGATGCAAGACCTGGACATTGAATGAAGCATGAAGTGTGGAATAATTTAACTTCTGAACATCCAAATTGGATTCTCTTTCTGGGTTTGCGTACTTTACAGTCAATTGCGGTTATTCAATTTCTTGCCAACTCATTTATCACATTATTTGTATCTTAGGGTATTGGTGGATGATCCTTATTCTATCAACCATTGGTTGGTTAAACAATACAATGGTGTATAACCTCAAATTGTATTTATATATTTTGAGGGCAATGCGTTTGCATGTTTTGCAAGGCATAACATATTTAACTTGTTACGCTCTCTGATATAAACATACCTTGAGTTTTTTGGTAGACAGTTAATACTGTCATCAATTTACTCAGTCCTTTGTCAGAGCATGCTGTCATTAAATAGTTGATGTCATCATAAGAAACCTTCCCTGCCTCTCTGGGATAGTGGACAAGAGATGAAAAAGGTGCATCACTCTCAATAATGTCCTTTGATTCCTTAGCTGGAACTTCAAGGTAGTCAAGTAGCTTCTGACAGTCATCTTTCTCAATCAATGCATCTGAGCACTTCAGGAGGTTATCAAAAGTAAATATGTCACTCTATAACAAAACGAAAATCAAATATTAGACTGGTGGTGGTAGACTCCAAATAATGAGGATTTTGCAGTTATTGCAATTTTGAGATTTCGACATTTGACCACGCGAACTCGTTAATATTCATTATATGAGCACCAAAATCAGTTGAGTTATCGTGTTTACATACTTCGCTTACAAAAATAATGCTCAGCCTGCCTCCTCATAAATATGCATGAATCAGTTGCAAGATTAGGAGGGGAAGGACGGGGGAGGGGGCTTTCTTAACGTCAATACAGGTGGTCTGTCTGTAAAGTCTACAGATCCGTGTGGTCGTGTGGTCGACGGTCCCATAGTCTTATCTAACAGTGGTGTATTGGAAAATTCTCTACTATTTTCCGTTATTATTCAAAATAGAAACCTGACAAAATATAGTATACTGGACATTTTGTGAGTGAAGTTGGGGGCTTCAGGCGGGAGTAAATAGAGTGGATGAAAATTTGTTCCAAAATCGGTTCATCGTATGTGTCAGTATACACGCATACAGGCGAATGATGCTGAGCTTCCAGTATGAGCTTCGTTCTTCCATGAGTCAGCCTTAACCTTCATTCCCATTGGAACACAATTTCGGCCTCTAAATAAAATTAACATGGTAAGCATTGTTCAGAGTATACGGGTTTCTAAGAGAAATCTTATATATATATATATATATATATATATATATATATATATATTGTACTGCTTTAATACTTAATTTCAAGAGTTACTAGGCAACACTGACGTTATTTAGCACCTTAGACTAGCCATGCACTAACGTAGTTTTGTTTTAGCTCGAGCGGGTTGCTTATCAAACACTTCAAATATAACAGTCCATGCACTTCACCAAGAATGATAACAATTATAAAAGCAGTTGTTTGTAAATATATATTTGTTTATGATACTGTTTCTAGCTTTCAGCAGAAGATTGAGAAGGGGATGAGGGAGATGTGGGTGAGAAGGGGTGTGAAGTGGATCCTCAACTAATTCGGGTAATTTCCATCCACTCCTCGGTTACAACGTGTCCACGAACCTATAGCTGAGACGGGGAGAGCCTACTCATATGATTTTGTATTCAAATAAAACTGTATTTGTGTTATTTGTTATTTGTGCTCAGCTAAATATGGAAAGTAAATACTTTAGTACTTATCAATGTTGATAATACTTAGCCTATAAGGCTACACATTAATTGACTTCACACTGCTGTTCCAATGCACTATATTTAACAAAATAGTTGGTCTATCAACTTCACCATACCAAGTTTGAAGAAACTCCAACTTGTAGTTGCAAAGTTATTGCGATTTGCAAAGTTTGACGTTTGACCCTGTGACCTGTTGAGTTATCGTGCAAACAAACTTAATTGTGACACACATACACACACACACATGTAAAAACAAGCCGACCTTGCTACAAAGGTTCCTTTGCTTTCAGCAAGGAACCAAAAATGTTCTTATTTTTTAAAGTTTGAAAATTAGATCTCGAAACAGTGTCTTCTCCTCACTTGTTCGCATTGAATGAAACCGAATTCGTTGATCTTCATTCAAAGGACAGTTTGAATAAAAGTGATATAAAGTCCCAAGTTTTACATTAGGCCTATATATCATGTATTAGTACTTACTGTGTGATATTCATATACTTCTCCAGTTTCCCAGGTTACCACAGTCAATCTGTTTATGTTATTATTGATCCCGATTCTCAAGGAATAATCAGGAACTTTACAAGAAGCCAAGATATGACCCCCAGAGATGGATTGCGAGTAAACAACAACGTTTCTACTCCCTAAACCGCCCCATAATATAAATATTAATCCTTTCTCTTCACAGACTGTTATACTCCAAGCAGATCTGTACTGTTTGTGTGTATACTCCTGTTCTAGTTCTCCGTCACTATTACACTTTAAAGCTCTCATATAATAGTCTGTACAGATAAACAGTTTATTATTACTAACTGTTATATCAACGGGGCATTCACCATCTTGTAATTCTGTTAAAGTGATTGTCCTTTTTGGTCTCAATTCTTTCAAATCTAAAACAATCACCTCTTTGGATCCATCTAAACCGACATAAATTAAACCATTTCTGGTTGTCATACACCTGGCTTTACCGGTAAACTTTCCTTGATTGACCAGACCGCCATTACTACTTTGGTACAATGCTATCGTGTTCTCACAACACGTTAGAAACAGATTACCATCCAATGACACAACAGACCGCCACGATGAACCAAACTCGGTAAATTCTTTAGAATAATAAGGCTCTGACGTAAATAACAACGGTTTTTCTCCAGAATATGGATCAAAATGCAACATAAACAGATCGATAAAGGTGCAGTGTGTCTTTTCATTATATCCAGCGACAGCCAAACGGCCTGTATCTTGCACGTCCATGGAACACACCGTGTAACCATCTTGTACATTGAATCGTGGTATCGTTGCATGCCCTCTGTATATATGGAAGGCAAGAAGTGAAAGTAAGGTCAAGGTTGGAAGCTTGTTTCCATGATAACGAAGAATTAAGAGTGATTTTTAATCAAAGGAATGTTGATGGATAGCTCTTAGACTGTATCTGTAGTCTTGCAAATGGTACAGACTTGTAATGAATGCGTGGAATTAAAATCTTTAAAAGTGTCTAGAGCAAACTAATTGATATACTTATCTCAAAGATGTAAGAAACGAGACTTTAAAGGCCTAATAATTTGGATAATTCTGGCCTATAGATCCACGACGTCAATAGTTTCCCATTAAATTAAATAGAACCTGTCGAGCAGAGGTTCGATGTATTAGTAGTCCCCACAAAGCTGCAAAGTTTGTTGCAGAAACGTTGAACTAAGTTCAGAATCCAAAGATAAAATGAAAGAATATTGATCATGTCCAGTAAATTTTATTCTATCCCTACCTGTATCCACACACAGTCCTAATTCTTTCACTCAATCTCTCAGGTCTCCATAAGTTTCCAGTAACTTCATCCAACCACGCCGTTGCTTCATTTTTTCAACAACCAGCACAACAACACAAGGCCAATTCTAAAGTCAAAGTTAACTCCCTCTTTTCTCAATACCATATTAGGTAGCCTACATATAATATACATTTTAGAAAACTCACACATTTCTACCCCCTTTAGACCCCCATCTTCCTTATTTCTGATACAACCTGTCTGACCTCTCTGAGCACCCACTTTCGACTTTCGTTGGCTCACACCCAAGACTTCCATCACCTAAGCAACAATATTTACAAGGTATATAATAGGCATATTATAGAAATAGAAAAGTTGAGATATACGGATATAAAGGATGACTTAAGTTACAAAAGTAAACGTCGTATTTTGTAGACCATCAAAACACGCTGCTATTAGCCAATCTTGGATGTCTATAAAACTTTATATTTTAAAGAAATGAACCTTTATACAAGTGAGGTTAATCCCTTTGAAGTGACTGGACCGAATTTATTCTTATACAAAGAACATTAGATCAGTTTCTCAGATACAACACAAAACTCATCGTGAAGAATTTGATGGCCTCAAATGCCATGTTAAGATACATTGCAAGTTTGTCAATCACAAATGGTGTTAAATGTCATCCAAGATGCTTTTTGCTTTTATGGAGATAAAAGAACATGTGTTGGTGGAGTTATTCCAAATTTTAAAACAATGAAATAAAATTAAGACTGAGGATTGCACTGAGGCGCCGACGTCATTGATCTCTGAACCCTTAAGTGAGCATTCCAGAGTTTTAGCATATTTTGAATGAAAATATCTTGGAAACCTGTCTAGATATAGAACCAGTTTTACTAGAAGCAAAGTTTGTTCTTTAAGCTTTGGCATACACCATTTGTGTTATATCCATGGGCGATTAATTGACCCGATGCGGGGAATCCAAATTGACTAGTGCCTCATTTTCTTAACGAAAACGTCAAAAAGTGCTCCGTTTCAAAGATTAGAAGTGCCCATGCATGTAAGCTCCGTTTTGTCATTGTTTGTCACATAAAAAAGGTCCTTTGTTGAGACACTTAGGAATGTGTAATCAAGACGTGCAATTTTGCTGATAAATTAAATCAACCAATCGAAGGTCATATATCTTTAATAATGGCATTTGTGGCACAGAATGCAGAGAGGATCCATTTTATGAGCGATTTGAGATATCTTTGTGGTTCACCTGCTCTTTTCAACGACACTGTGATGTCCTGCTACCCTTTTGTACCATCCCTCCCACTTCGACACTGATCCCTTGCCCCTATTCCAGGTGTTGTCTGGGAACGAGAAGCCCGGCTTATGAAAGATTTTCAGTATACAACATTGCTTATATAAAGAAGAATGTAAATTAAACATATAAAGTAATCAATACTTTTAAGTACTGCCATGTACAGTTGACCAGTATAAACACATTTGAATCTTTCATATTAAAGAATATTAATATATTGAATCTTACGTGGCTTTTGTGGTGGCCATTGTGATATGTGAGAATTAAATTATTGCAGCGGGAGTCCTGATCTGCGGATTAGATTAGAAAAAATTCTTTAGCAACGACTTTCTAAAAAAATTCTTATCGAGGAATATCGCAAGTACAGAGATCATAGAAATGGATTCCCTTCTTTTAGGTGAATGCTCTGGCCTTTGTGATGTTTAACGAGCAACCTTAATATGATGGATAAAATTATGCTTTTGATCATCGTTGGTATTAACGAAGAGTGAACAGACGACTTTCACACTTGCGCAATTTGCCCGGTTCAGTAATGGCACCGCTATTTTGAGAAGTTCGTTTTCTAGTTCTTATATCCGGCTCTATGGTGTAAGCCTAGACACTCTAGTTTAGCCTAACTTTGTCATAACGCCAGTTCTGTATTTGGCAACTGTCTTCAAATAGGGTTACTACTAGTTTCCGGCGATATATGCTGTGTCTTATTCCAACTGTTTACCTTGTTACTGATGATATTTCGGCTGTATCGTCCAAGCTTGCGTGGCGGATAATATGCTTAGGCTAAACAAATTTGACGAAGTTCCACGAAGTAAGGTCCCCGGTTCGAGTCACTCCCAGATTAATGTATGTCGTCCAGTTACAGAGTTGTTGACAATAACAATTCATAATTATGGTCAGCTTGCTGCTTTGATATGCCTATGAGGCTTCTTCGCGAGTTCCTGCTTGCAGGAGGATCTAATAAGCATACATACATACACACACACATACAAGTTACTGCTGTGTTTCGTACTACTACACTAAGGCCTACACGGACGTAAAGCACGTATACATAATACGGAACATGACACTGCACTGTAGCCGCTTGTGTGTACGAGTAGCTGTGTGCACTGTACACATAGTGCAGGATATTAGAATAAAGGGGCGGACTCATAATTCTTCCCTACAGTTGTTATATCCTGCCCAATGGCACTGTACTAATATACAAGTATGACCATCCGCACGTATGGAACGCCATGTTAACATTTATTCAATAATATTACAGATGTCTTCAATTTAATTCGAGATATCTGCAATCAATTTCAGATATCTCCAATGAATTGAAGATATCTTTTTTCCCCCAGAAATCATATGCACGTATGACCATTAGTTATTGCGCCAAAATAGCCATCCAAAGTTCCCGGATGTTGCATACGTCATGCCTAAGCTCATTTGGAATTTTCAAGACTAAATCATCTTAGTCATGCGTACAAGATCAGGGCATTAAAGCACAAATTATATTAAGTGAAATGAATAAAATTCACAAATATCTTCGCAAAAAAGTGGAAAAAAAAGAGGAAATGTGGAAAAAACATTTAATCACCCTAATTTAGTTTATCGAAACAACTTGAAAAAAAACTGTTCTTAATAAACCTTTCTTTGGTTATTAGAAACTTCTTTTTATGTTGGGAAGGTAACCTCAGTTTAATTTTATGATAATAAGAGTGATAAATGCATCTTTCACTAAAACACAATTACCGATGGTAACTGGTTGAAACGTTTAGTGATGACTAAATTGGAACTGGTCGGAAAGTATCAAAAATGTAGTCACGTGGTCGAATCAATTAATCAGACAGCGACGAACAAAACAAATTAGTCAGTTTGACTAACTTTCACCTCTTTTGTGACTAATTTAATTTAACATTGAATGAACCTCTTTTTTTCTTGTTAAAGGATGGGACCTTTGACCTTTAACCTTTGACCTTTGATGTATGTGTGGGGAGTGAACGAGGGGAAATGAGGGAAGGAAAGGGACGGATAGGGAGAGTGAGAGGGGGTGTGCTTGGCTGCAAGTTTGTAAGTTGTATGTTATTTTGTAAAATAGCATTATCAAATGTTTATTCGCCAGAGCATTTACTCCAAAGTTACATCAGCCGAAACATACATGGCCTCTGGGATGGCTTACCACTAGAACTCAGATGCGATGCTCACTTCGTTCAAAAAACTTCTGACAATTCTTATTATGTATCAAGCATTCATCAATGTTAACCAATAACTCTTTTGTTCATTCGTGTATGCCCTTTCATTTCTATTTTCCATTCCAGCGCCCTCAGCGCCCTTCCGGGTAGATAAGCGCGCGTTATAAATCACTACTATTATTATTATTATGATACCAGGGCCTTTTATGATACAAAATTTTAGTGGATAGGCCCAAGGGCGGCGGAAGCACTTTTAATCTGGGGGGGGGGGGCACCGACGTCGAAGGGCACTTTGCAGGAATTCGATTGGACTGATGCAGCCTGATATTTAGTACCCTTTATAACTCTTATTGTATTATCTTATTTGCCTATACACATCACTCCATCAACGCCCGCCCCCCCCCCACCCTCAAGGAAAATATGCATACTAGCACTGCAATATCCAATATGTAAATTGGGAAACGGAACAAGTTTTCTTTTGATACAGAATGGGGTGAAATCAAGCTAGAGTTGCTAATGTAGGAACTTCCGAATAAGTTCCATGCACAACTATATATCTGAGCGGAGCGCCACCATCAGTTGGCGCGGTGCGTACAAGAAAATTGTTGGTTTTACAATGCCCTCAGATGGCCGGAAACGGCCCTTCCCGAGTGTTCATTCTGGTTCCCTGACCTCTTGCTAACTTGAGACACCTCAATTTTTACGTAGAAAAAAGGCACATTTTTAACCTGAGGAAAAGTGGGGGGGGCACGTGCCCCTGTGCCCCCCGGTTCCGCCGCCCTTGGATAGGCCATATCCTTAATTAAAGAGACCATCATGACACTATCTAAGCGGAGCGCCACCATCTGTTGGCGCGTACCGTAGCAAGAAATTTGTTGCCACAATTGCGGCCCGTCCCAGATTGCCGGAAATAGCACTTCCCAGGCCTTGTAAGTTGCATCTAAAACTTCTTTATTTTGAGATCTCATTTAATGAGATCCCTTTAATGAGATTCAAGAACGTATAATACATTTGTGGTTTGTCTAGTCTTTATAGGTGAACTTGTTGGTTCATGCTATTACTTATATCGAGAAGCCAATAATTTATAAATATATGAGAATTCGGTATGGTATCAATAATGCTTCAAGTCACAAAATCGAGGAAGTTACTAACCCACCCCTCCCCATCTCTCTCACAAAAAAAAGAAGAAAAAACAAAGGTTCAGATCAATCAACAAACGCTATTCCGAGGTCATTTCAACCCTCGGGAAAATAGGGACGAGCCACGGAAAATATGTGACAAGAAAAGTGTATGCAAATTCTCATAACAATATGAAGGGAAAACAACTTCTCTGGCTGGTCCCAACACCTTGGATGAAATTTATTTTGTATGGTTTGAAACTGTTTTGCAATACTGTGCAATACTCGCTATGTTTAGTTTAGTTTAGTAGGAAAAAAAAGGATCAGGAGGGACACTTAAGTCCCCATCAAGGACCCCATGGAGAAAAAAAAAATGAAGACACAAGCACTCAGACCCGATTACAATGCTTAAAGTGCTTGTCCAAAGCATTCTTAAACCCATTGACACTACTTGCAAGTACAGCTTTCTCAGGCAAACCGTTCCACTCATTCACAACCCTATTAGAAAAAAGTTATACCGAATATTAATCCTACTATGTGACTTTGGAGTTTAAGACAATGACCTCTGGTACAACTGGTACAATCAAGTCCCCACGTAACCTCCTAAGCTCCAGTGTGATGAGATTCAACAGTTGTAACCGCCTATAATAAGGAACACTCTTTAAGAACTAATCATCCTAGTAGCCCTCCTCTGGACCTTTTCAAGTACTTCCTTATCTTTAGCAAAATATAGGTTCCAAGCCTGCACAGCATACTCCAGATGAGGCCTAACCAACTGCTTATATAAAGCCTAAGTACGATTTCTTCTTTATGAACTGTAGACTGAACTTAAAACCGTGTGCGTATAGCGTGTAACATTTACACAAAGAGGTAGGCTAAACTAGAAAGAAGGAACAACCATTGTCAGTTATGTTATGGTTTGCGAAGCGTGTAACATGTTTACAATAAAAAGAAGGAACCATCATGGTTATTTTCAATAAAAGGCTTAAAAAAGGAACTAAATACAGCGCACAGCAGTCCTAAACCGGTTGTAGGTGTTAGTTCTAGCCGAGCCGTCTCTTTGTCCCTTTGTTCTGTGTTATGTATATGAAAGTGTTTATTAGTTGCTCTCATATGTTGAGTAGAGCAATAAACTGATCGACACGGGTTCTGCCATCATCATACAGACTCCGTGGTTAAATAGGTTAAATATCGAAGAAATTTGAGTCATACAATGAATCCCCCAGAAACCTCAGACGACTTTAAAATCTTTTAACCAAATTGAAGTTTACCTAAAGTGAACTTTATATGAACTTTGATTCAACTCTACAGTTCTGATTTAAATGCTTATAATGCTCTGCGGGTAACAGCCTATAAACATCGCTAGATTCTTCCAACATTACTGAGACCATCATAGTTACACACATTCTATTATGCATTGAACATTCTTGGACGATTTGTTCTGACTTCTGAGAGTTACAGGTCTCACGATGTGCCCCATTACCACATACAGTGTAATAAGAAGTACTTGCCTACCATGAAAGGTAAATTTCCTTATACTGATGGAAACATGAACAAAAACAGAAAGACAATTACCATCATAATTGCATCAAATTATTGGTTGCTAAAGAACAAGAAGAAAGATTTACAAAGTATCAAATAATTATTGTCAAGTTGCGATACTTAGTAAGAATGGCATGCTCGGCACCATAGCGGGATCATGTATAAATGGTGGTAGACCAAATAACGACACGGATTTGGAGTAGGTTTTGTAAACTGATTATTATTTACAGCGGTTGAAAAATAGGTGTTCCGACTTCTGGCCATAAGTACAAGCCGGGTTGTTTACCTACGATAAAACTTTCGGTTTCCCCATGACAGACGTCGAGGGGGACAACGGCTGAAATACTACAATATAACAGGAACAGCCGTGGGGAGACTCAAGGACGAATCTCACTTAACCCCATTTAGACCCAGACGAAAACATAGTTTTACGCCAAACTACCTATACCTCTATGGTAAGCGATGAAGCGACTGTAAACGTCCTTTCCCTGCAGTACAATATAACCTGAACTCAAACACTATTCAGAACAACCCTCGCCTGCACACCTTACGCACACAGCCCAGTTATTCGTGGTTCCAGTAACGGTGCAGTTGTACATTGATTCTTTAAACATATTAAAATAGCAATCAGGTATATATTACTACTTGCTTCGGTGTTAATTCTTTCACGTATTGTTTACAACAGTTAAATGTTATAATATGTTATAATTATGACATCCTGACTTTGTTCTTACTTCCAGTGGCGTAGGAAGGTACTTTTGAGTGGGGGGGGGGCTGAAGACTGATGGCCGGCCTGGGGGAGGGGTCTAAGGAGAGGGGGTGTCCCCCTCCCCTTTGGAATTTTTTTGCATTTCCAGGTGGCCTCAGATGCAATTTGGTGCAATATAGCACACTTCAACCCAACCACTCCATTTTGTATAAGATCCGTTAGGCATAATTTTTCTGTTATCGGTATAACCGAGACCTGGCTTGGTAATCCTAATACTTTATATACTCTCTACAACATCCCTGGGTATAATATGGAACATGCCTCTAGGCAAGGGCGTGGTGGAGGGGTCGCACTATATATCAATTCATCTCTTAAATACAAATCTCGTTCAGATTTGAGTATATTTGTAGAAGGCGTATTTGAGTCGACTTTTATAGAACTACAGGCTTCTCATTCGCCAATCATCATAGGGGTTATTTATTGCCCCTCCGGTGTTAGCGAAACTGTGCTTGATATGTTCTCTACTTTATTTATTTCATTGAATCGAGAAGACAGGAGTTGTTTCTTAATGGGCGATTTTAACTGTAATCTCTTAATTACATAGGAAAACATCGGTAATCAGTTTATCAACCTTGTACACTCTCACTCTTTTCGTCCACTCCACAATTTGCCTTCTAGGATAACGTCACACTCTGCTACACTTCTTGATGTAATTTTTACGAATAGTCCATCACTGTCATCTACCTCGGGCATAATTTGTGACGACATTTCGGATCATTTCCCTGTTTTTACTATTGTTGACATTGACAATGTTAAAACTAGTATTCCGTCAATTACTTTAAGGAGGCACGTTAATCCAGCAACTATACGGTTATTTCGGTCTGCTATTGAAAACGAAACTTGGCAAGATGTCTTTTATGGCAATGATGTAAACGTTGCATTTGATCAGTTTAATAAAATATTTAGTAAGCATTTAAACAACTGTCTTCCGTATGTTCCTAGTACAAAGAAGGGTATTAGTGACAAGAATGACTGGATGACTCCTGCCATCCTTAATTCTTGCCGTACAAAGAATCGTCTATATAAAAAATATCTCCGTAGCCGTACTGCAAACAACTTGAACGACTACAAACGTTTTCGTAATCGCCTTACGTCTGTTATCAGGCTGGCCAAAAAGTCTTACTACACCAATATGTTTAATAATAACAACCAGGATGCGAAAAGTATGTGGCGGTCAATAAATACCCTTTTACATGGTCGACAAGCTAATCGCACTCCTGAACAGATTAATTATCAGGGGGTCAGTTTTTCTAATCCTATGGATATTGGAAACATTTTTAATGATTATTTTACTACTATTGGTCCAGCCACTCAACATAAGATTCCTAATGTTAATTCTCACTACAAAATGTACCTGCAAGCACCAGTTATTGACTCTTTATTCATTATTCCTGCAACAAGAGATGAGGTCCTTAAAGTACTTCTATCACTCAAGCCATCCGCTGCTGGTTTTGATGGTGTTTCTGCTATTATTGTAAAACATGTTGCCCATTCATTATGTATTCCACTCACATATCTTTGTAATCTCTCTTTTGAGCTTGGTGTTGTCCCCACATCTATAAAAATAGCTCGAGTTGTTCCTGTCTTTAAGGCCGGTGAAAAGGAATCCGTGAATAATTATAGACCCATTTCAGTTCTCCCATGTTTCTCCAAGGTAATCGAAAAAATAATGTTCTCACGGTTATATAACTTTATTGCTAAGCATAATTTACTGTATAACTATCAATTTGGTTTCCTTCCTGGCCGCTCAACAACACATGCTATTTTACATTTTACTTGTAAAGTTATGGAAGCTTTCGAAAATAATCAGTATGCTTCTGGTATATTTCTGGATCTGTCGAAGGCGTTTGATACCCTTGACCATAACATTTTACTTGAAAAACTTAGTCATTATGGAATCCGGGGAACTGTACTTCAGTGGTTCAAAAGCTATCTTGCTGATCGTCACCAGTTTGTTGTTATTAATAATATAAATTCTGTTTCTAAGCCAATTAAGTGTGGTGTTCCTCAAGGGTCCATACTTGGTCCATTGTTGTTTATAATTTATGTTAATGACCTCTATAGAGCCAGCAACAAATTTCATATAATCTCTTATGCTGATGATACCAACCTGTTCTTTTCCAGTAATGACATTAATTTTCTATTGGATACTATACAGAATGAGTTTACATATATTCATGATTGGTTTTGTGCAAATAGATTGTCACTAAATGTTAAGAAAACTACCTCTATTGTGTTTAGTACACCTTCAAAGCACTTAAATCCTAACATTAATAGTACCAGACTTTGCGGTGTTGATGTTATGCTGTCTAAGACTACTAAATTTCTTGGGGTTTATATAGATAATCATCTTTCTTGGAATAATCATATTCAGAATATTTGTATGAAAGTGTCTAAAGGCGCTGGAGTTCTTAATAGTCTTCGCCAAATCATTCCCAGAAGCACATTGGTCACTTTGTATAATACACTCATACTTCCCTATCTTACATATTGTAATGTTATTTGGGGCAGTACCCATGCCTCTAGAATTCAACCCCTTTACTTACTTCAAAAGAGAGCCATTCGTTATATTTGTAATGCGGATTACCTCCAGCATACAGCACCCCTGTTTACTACTCTTAACGCTCTTAGTATCTATGATATAAATCGTTACTATGTTGGTATTTTTATTTTCAATTGGTTACATGATAGTGCTCCGTCGACTTTTCGCAACTATTTTCAGTTACGTAACGATCCTTATCCCAACCGTGCGCCAAATCAATTGACTGTTCCTTACTTTAGACTTAGGTCTGCACAACTTGGTATTCGTTATGTCGGTGTAAAACTTTGGAATTCCCTCCCTACTACTATTACTGGTTGTAAAACTCTGAACACCTTCAAAAAACGTCTTAAAGAGTATCTTATATCAAACTATCATTGATTTTGTATTTTCCTTTCTTTGCCATCTTTGTTCTGTTTTCTCTGTATACTTAAGCTTTCTTTCTATGTTTTTTTTGTAAAGGGGTGTCAACGTAAACAAGCTCTGCAGAGCTTCTTGTTGGCACTCCTCAATCTCTTGTTCTCTTGTACATTTACCCACGTCTATTGTCATAATTGCATACTTTAATGCGAGAGATTGAAATAAAGTCTTATGAATTGAATTGAATTGAATTGAATTGAATTGAATTGAATATAATTTTGCATTTTCACCTGGCCTTAGATGCAATTTGGTGCTCCAAATGAGATTTTTTTCTCATTTGGAAATGAAAAGGGGTTTTCTGACTTGCGAAGCGGGGGGGGGGGGGCAGAATGATACTTCCGCCCCTCCATATTTTTCACTGGGGGGGGGGCTGGCGCCCCAGCCCCCCCGGTTCCTACGCCCTTGCTTACTTCCCATTTTAATGTTGAAATGATCGTGAATAAATAAGACAGCCAAAACATAATTCCTGTGTTATTCAACAAATAACACGATATTTTCACTGAGTTTGCCAGAGTTCTATAGTAAGATGTTTGTACCGTTCCCTCTAACTTCGTTTGCTTTTACTAATGGTAAACGATTACAGGTGATCCAAGAAAGGAAACATAAATACGTCAAACAAGATATATTTTTGATTTTTCGGTGTTGAAGTTGAAGGAAAATAATATCATATACAATTGATAAAAAGGGACATTAGTGTCGGCAAAATGCAGCAAATATATGTTCAATATTGTCGACCAAAAAAAAAAAAAAATGAACACTAGAAAAAAAACACTATTGAGTTATTTAAAAAAAAAACTTCTTGCAAATATTTAAATTACCATTCTGTTATAGAATCTTCAAAAAAGAAGACTTACTGAGACTTAAATGACTTATTTACATATCATGCCCAGCATCGCTACCAATTATTCTTATAGCATTTTACAAAGCTACTCTTAGAAAAACTTAATATTAGATATTTCATTTTTAACTTTTACTATAAGTTTATCGTAAACTGAAAACTATGTAATAGACCAGAAGAAATCTTGTGAACGCATGTTATTACATATACTGCCAATATGATGCGGGAAACAGTTTTTGTCTTGCTTTTGCAAGTACATAAGATCAACACATCTAGTTATTTTACTATTCCCAATAATCGACATGTATTCTAAATATTCAAGTACAACATTAATTTTACTACCTATTCCTATTGTCTAATTTTCCTTAAGTTTCCTGTCTGTGATTAATAACTCCTCGGCACAGTCCGTAATTCTACTCGCACTACAACATATAACATGTAAACGCAAAACAAATCTGATCTCTGTTAATGATTTGTAATCGTACCCATACCAAGGGAAACTCTACTTTTACTCATACCTTGCAATCTTGGTTTATTTGTATAAAATAAACTTGATCTATGTTTATGACTATAGAAGAAGTTAACATTACAACACAGACAGGAACATTTAATTAATTGTGAATGAATATAGGCCTACTTTTGTGTGCTCGGGTCACTGTTTCGTCGTCAGATTGACTCTACCTTTAATCTTTGCAAAGACAATTCAGAAAATGGCGTATACGCAAACATTTGTCTCGTTATCTATGGTCATTTTTAATTAAAAGTGATATAATGAATTAGTATATTGTTCATATCAGTATATGTGCTAATGACATAACGAAATACGATTTGTCAGGTGATCTTATTCTTAAGAAGAATTACATCATACATCAAATGGTGTGTTAGCTCAGTGGTTAACGCCGGTGCCTTTCAATCATAAGGTCCCGAGTTTGAGTCACTCCAAGATTAATGTATGTCGTCCAGTTACAGAGTTGTTAACAATTAACAATTCATAATCATGGACGTTAAATGTGAATGTAAGAGAATGACTTCGGTCAGCTTGCGGCTTTGATAAGCCAATTAGGCTTCTTCGCGAGTTCCTGCTTGCAGGAGGATCTAATATACATACAAATGGTCGAATGATGGCGTATTCAATCAGTTGATAGTACAGTTCTTGGTGATAATAGTGAATAACATCTCGTCATCTTGATTGAGAAATTGTGCGACAATGGAAACGAATACTTTAAGAGAAAGGAGAGAAAACGACAAATTAAGAATCCGTGAGACAAATTAATCGATGTCTAGTAAGATTTTAGCATATTAACTTCATAAGATATTGTGAAAGGAAAGGAAAGCAATATCTTTTTTTCGGTTTAAATTCTTAGTACAGGAAAAATTATCTTACTTGCACAATATGGCTTATTTGATAAAGTAATTGCAATATCTTTTCTACACACACTCAAATTATAGTTTTTTTTTTAAACTCATAACGAGGCTGATATCTGTTATATTAACAAACCTGCCACGTCGTACAAACACACATTATTGCAGCACACCACCGCACCAACGGATTCTGAAAATGATGTGACGTCAGGACTGTCGTGAAATGATTCTTCACGATCAAGGTCGAAACCCGTAATCGAGAACTGAGTTGTACACACTAAATCAGGGTTGTCCAAACTACGGCCCGCGGGCCACCGTGCGGCCCGCCGCAAGGTCCCGTCCGGCTCACCAACCTCATTAATTTACAAAAGTACTTTTACCCAGGTATTCTTTCTTGATAAATTTCAGAGATCATGAAGATTGTTTTGATACAGATCAGAAGGCTTGTAAAGTGTCATTTCCTGCAATATGGGGGTCTTTTGGGCGATATGCCACAGGAGCTTGTATAGGCTCACGCGGCCCCTTCTTTATCATAATCATTCGAGGTAGCCCTCCTTATCAAAAGGTTGGACAACCCTACTCTAAATGAAATGATTTACGCACACTGAAAGAATGTTTCTAGCTTTTGGCGATCGGTGCTTGATTAGGATTCGAGTTCAATATGGTATTGTGATGATGACATTTGTTTTCCATGGTAGGGCGGGACTGATGGATAAGTAGTTCTTCGATTCTTTATATATCTCTATACCGTGAACATCATATTTATCATATTTAACAAGGGTCCATTGGTACTATATAGGTTTCTAACGTTATGATTCATAATCATGTCGAGAATCACTTGAACGCAAGGGCGTAGGAACCGGGGGGGGGCTGGGGGCGCCAGACCCCCCAGTGAAAAATATGGAGGGGCGGAAGTATTATTCCGCCCCCCGCTTCGCAAGTCAGAAAACCCCTTTTTCATTTCCAAATGAGAAAAAAAATCTCATTTGGAGCACCAAATTGCATCTAAGGCCAGGTGAAAACGCAAAATTATTTACGAAATGGAGTGGGTGTTCGAAGTGTGCTATATTGCACCAAATTGCATCTGAGGCCACCTGGAAATGCAAATAATTTCCAAAGGGGAGGGGGACACCCCCTCCCCTTAGACCCCTCCCCCAGGCCGGCCATCAGTCTTCAGCCCCCCCCCCACTCAAAAGTACCTTCCTACGCCACTGCACCAAGGCGTCAATTCCTCCAGATTGTTTGCACAATTAATACCACATATGAACAACGCTTTGGAATCAGATACATAATATACATTAAAGGTAACTATTTCTAAACCTGTCACAGGTCCACAGCAAGGCAGTAACCCTTCCAGAATGTATGGGCAATTAAAACATCAAATGCAAAATGTTACTGATGGGTCTGAATGCTACTACCTAACTGTTTGGTCTAAACCAGCCACAGGTTCGAAATCAGAACAACAAAAATGCACAAACTTACAGATGGGTCTGAATGCTACCTAACTGTACGGTCAAAGCCAGTCACAGGTTCGAAATCAGAACAAGAATAGATAACGTTATACTGATGGGACTGAATGCTACTACCTAACTGTACGGTCTAAACCAGTCACAGGTTTGAAATCAGAACAAGAAGAGATAACGTTACACTGATGGGTCTGAATGCTACTACCTAGCTGTACGGTCAAAGTCAGTCACAGGTTCGAAATCAGAACAAGGAATAGACAACGTTATACTGATGGGACTGAATGCTACCTAACTGTACTGTCTTAGCCAGTCAAGGTTCGAAATCAGAACAAGAATAGATAACGTTATACTGATGGGACTGAACTTTTTACGCGTGAGGGGAAGGTACTTGATTATAATTCCCCTGACAATGCACCACAACTTTCTTGGAAATAGTGAAGATAAGTTCAAGGTAAGACCTATCTTCTAAATCAGTTTTTTTTATATAACGGATCGGCAGATTTGCCCACTCCCCTAACGAGTAATAATCAAGCGAGGTTTGTAATTGATGAAACTCCTCTCCTCCCATAACACACCCCACTTAATAACACATCCCCTCCCCATCATGCCCTACGTCTGTTTATATGCGAGTAACTGGGTTGGAAACCTCAACATGTCGCCGTTCAGACACTGTTTTCAATTCTACATATTGTATCAAAGCAAATTGAAAATGTCTAAAATGTTTGTATGGGTATGAAATTATACGTTGAAAACTAGCGCCACCAACTAACTTTGCTACGCTGACTTGGAGTTTATTCCGATCCCATGTGTTTTTATATCGCCATTTTGTTATCTACAGATTGTGTTCTAATCTATTCTTGTATGTGTTTCACCAGGTACGTTCGTTAACAGTGTTAGACATGTTTAGAATGGTATTTCTGTATCATAAGAGTGCGATGACTGTGTACATACTACATAACCAATCAAAAACTAGTAGAACAGTTCGGTCATTTGTTATATGTAGCGTAGGCAATGCTGATAATTAAGTAGTGTAGGCTATAATGTCATTGCATTCATTATGTATCTATACGTGTTAGCGTAACTAGTGCAGTATTGTAGATCGTATAGTAAACAAATGATCACCACCATGGAATGTTAGCCTAATACTGTACAAGCAAATATACACATGCGTGATGTTCTTGTATTGAGCAAGGTTACCGATTCATTCATTATTATAGTTGATAGTGTTGGAAAAGTCTATTAAAATGAAAGAAAAAAAAACCTGTCGTGAAGTAAGGTGCATTAGAAGGGAAATTGTTGTTATGAGTTGATGTCAGGAAAGCCTCTAATACTATTGGGCAGATATAGTCATTGACTAGGTTCACTATTGATTATGTGTTAAATGATTAAGTTTGAATTACATGCATTTGTTTTCCTGGTGATTCTAGAGAAGTAGAGAAAAGGTGTAAATGAGAAGGCATTGAGAATTGTATTTGAAGAAGTGTCCAGTGCATGGGCATTCTGATGTGTTTTCATACCGCCATTTTGTTATCAACAGAAACATATTGTTTTCTAATTCTTTCTTGTATTGTCTTTCTCCAGATTTTTTTCTTTAGCTGTGTGAGGCAGGTATAGGGTACACGTAGGGGTTCAGCCGATGCAGCTCGACTGCAGGCCGGGTAATATATTGACCCTTGAACTTCCAATATTTGAAATGGAACATGACTGATCCATCAACATTGCGAGTAACCTATAGTAACCTATACAGTTATGGGATTTTGAACATCCGTATCGCAAAATATCAAAAGCAACTCCAGAACACGGTTTGGCAAAAATTGATTACAAAGATGTAAAATTGTTCTTGATTTATTGGCTAGTATATGCATGTAGATTTGTTATAACGATTAACAATGCAACTGCCCATTTCTTCCTCATGCTCTCACCTCACTCATCTTTCTATTCCAATTGGTTATTCTATTGAAACTGCATATGTTGTTTTACCTTCATTTTGTTCATTGTTTCATTTGTTTTAGTTTCACAATGGGCAAACATCGTCTGCAGGGGAGAACTTAGTCATTAAGGTATAAGGAAAGTACGAACAGTTTACTATTTATCATCAGGTCCGTATTACCTCAATCATCTGATGACCGACAGCCCTGGGACCAGTAGGGGATCTTCTTACGAATGGTAAGCTAATACTAATCAGTTAATACTGATCCCCGCAAACAGGACTATGCATTTCTGAAACAAGATAGATCTCTAGCTGAAACTTTAAGTTCACCTCTCCTACTGACTTTATACCAACCTCTTTATGTCAGAACCCGTCTAACTTTTCCCTACAATCCCAAACACGTACTGAGGCAATAACCGGAATGCATGAAGGTTTCGATAATATCATTACACTATAGACTTCTGCTTGTTCACTAGAAATAGCTCTTATAATATTAATGTCCTGAACCACTATTTTGTTTAACAATTATACTATTGCATGATAAACACGAGTCGGTCTACTCTACGGGGCAATACACACCTCTTGCATCCCTGAAAGAATATAAATCTCTAGCTGAAACTTGTGATGCATCCCGATACCAAGTATGAGATCTTTTCATGATTCATACCTTGAGATATCATGTTTAAAAGGTTTTCAATATTTGACCTCTGATGACATTCGTACTCAATATAACACAAGCACGTGATAAGTATGAGAAGTATCTATGCCTCCTATTTGGATACAT
Organism: Apostichopus japonicus; assembly: GCF_037975245.1. NCBI lineage: Eukaryota > Metazoa > Echinodermata > Holothuroidea > Aspidochirotida > Stichopodidae > Apostichopus > Apostichopus japonicus. The sequence goes on along the minus strand of NC_092576.1, from coordinate 6,219,637 downwards.
CCTGCTTACAATGTTTGCATTTTTTTATGTCTGGTGACCTCAGATGACCTTCGACCTCTACGAAAAACTGTAGGTTTCTTCTACACATATACATGCCAAGTATAAACAAGTATTCAAACATCCTATCATGAGGTATTGATTACAATGTTTTCAGCATTTGACCATTGACCTCCACCAAAAACAATAGGTTTATTTTGCTCACTCCAATGCATCCACATGCCAGGTATGGAAATTAACCATATTTCCTATCTTGAGATATCATGTTTACAAGCTGGGCACCACACACGCACACACACAATATCATGACATTACATAATAAAGAAAATCCATGTGAACTACAAAAGCAGAGAAATAAGATATGACTCATAATTGATAAGGAGAACTCTATTAGAAAGTATATTGGAATGTTTGGTCCTCCTAGGACCTCTGTGAGCAATACTTGGCACTGGAATGAAAAGTACAAAATGCAATACAATGAAAGTATGACGCTAGATAAGTACGAGGGGCACTGATGGAATAAGTATCGGGTACCATCAGTAAACAATAAGTGGATTAAGAAACAAAGAAAAGGAAGAACGGATTATATATGTTGGTGGAATTGGTAGTTGTTGCTCATAAAGAATTTGTTGAGGGGTCTGTAATTAGTCACAAACGGATTGTGTGTGTACAGATTTTTGGACTTTTAATTTAGTAAGTCCTTACGGTTTATTTGTTCGGCCCTAAAAATAACTAATGAAGGGGGTAACTGATGTTCCAATACCATCCAGCCGAAATAGATACCTGAATTTCCTCATCAAGTGGGTCAGTGTTTCAGTGTAAGACATTGGCTGTAAACAATAGAATTCTTAAGATTTCGTTGGTGAAAATTATTAACATGTAAATATATATGAATATCAGTCGGCTTGTAATAGACTGAAGTGGTAAGCACTGCACACACGCATAGACACATGAATGCAAAGGTTACTTGTTATTGCTTTCTTATCAAAGGTAAGAATAGAGTATATAGTCACATAGAGTATTTACATACATAACCATGTCAGAGGGGAAGAAGAGTATTGTATATACGAAACTCCTACAGGTGCAATTCAGCACATATTCCTGTTTGTATAAGCTCTGACTGTAATGAACAGTGAATACAGAAAGACTTGCTGACTTGCTCTCCCCCTCTCAAGTGAACAAATTCCTGGTTACATCACCGCTGGTGATATGTTAATATCGTTTCTTGCCTACAATAACCCACAATATGATTTCAGGCATTATTCTGTGCACATTGTTGCTTGAACTACAGGATTTTTCCATCTAAAATCTCTGACAAGTTTTGCACATTCTTCATTTCCTTGTTCTGTTAAGGCATTTTCCAATTTTGCGATGTTTGTGGGAGAAATCAATGCATTTTTGGTCAGTTTCTCCATCAAAAGATTTCCTGGTGTTTTGTGCTTTTTGATATCAGTAATTTCTTCCTGAGGAAGTTGGATAATATTTGCCAGCATGGTAGATTGGTCTACATCAAGGTGTTCTGATAAGTTCCGCTTTAGCTGATCAAAAGATTTGATGATGGCTGTAGGGTTCAAAGAAAGGAAATTGTAAGTATTTTGAATACATTACTCAACATAAAATTAATTAATCCTGCTTTATGCAATGAATATCCAGAAATGTGAGACAACAGTGATGTGTTTCTTACACCCAGGGGCAAAAAGCGTTTGCAATGAGACTAAAATACAATCTGCGGTAACTCTCAGAATGCCTATTTCAAGCAGGTGATTGAAGGGTGAGCAGGTGATTGTTTTCCACTGCAATGAGACATGAATACAGTATATGTACTTAAGGTGGGTTTCTTTGGTGTCACAACTAATGTTTAACACCAAAGCAAACACCAATACTTTACAAAATTTAGGATAACAATCCTTTCATACAAGATGGGTGAATGTAATCTTACTTTTCATAAATCAACATTTAATTACTGCCTACAATTCCTTACATATGAGATGTGTACACCTAATCCTAATTTGCATTGAGGAGTCCCGGCTACAGTTGTCATGTCAACTGGTGGACTATAACTATCAGCTAATTGCAATACTGGATATTAAAGAACATTTTCGATTTTCAAAACCTGGTAGTGAGTAGAATATGGTAATAACAAATCTTTAGCTGCATTAACATGCTAAAATAATTAATTACTCACATTCAGGTAGAATGAGCTGGAATGGAGATGTGATTTGGTCATTGTGTCGTAACTTGTCAATCTGTGAAGAGGAAACAGAGAGGAAATCTTTATATGATTCTTCTAGAAAACTAGTTTGTGCATATTTCACCTCGAAAAGCGGTTTAAACTAATAAATTTAAGATATGCTAATTACGACTTAATGCCTATACAGTGTATTTTCTGTACATTTGTGACATGAAGACGGCTAGTCATAAGATTTTTACTGGCATTGCTAATTACACTTCAAACCTTTACAATGAAAATCAGTTCATCAATTAAGACCCACAGAGTAGAGATTTCAATAGAAACGAAACCAGAAAATGCCTCAACATATACATAGTTTGGTAAGCCATACATGTTAATATTCATGAACTTGTGCATATCCAACTGAGGAGGATTGTCTACTGACTATTAAATGCGGCAACACATTAATGAAGGTACCAGGAATGAGTTATCATGTTAAGATTTATTATAAAAAACAGATACAAACAAGAATATTAATGCGGTCAAACTATATGATCCCATAAGTATGTATCTATATACTAAGATTGTATTATCCAAGTACATGAGTAAAGCTAATTTAAACATATTATTTCAGATATATCTGATTAAGAATTCATGTTCACTGATTAAAATGCATGATAAACACATAAACCAACACGGTTAATTGTATGATATGTCAAGGATGAAAATCATTTGGGTTCTTGGCATGTGTTTAAAAGCCATTTTTTTTGCAATTTGAGGAATATTGATGACCCAAAATTGGAGACGTCATGAAAATATGCCCATGTGCTTTAACATCACCATACCTGCATGCACCAAACTAAGCCCTGCCTAGTCATCAATATTCATAAAATGAGAATCTAGAACATCTACACACCATTGCGCATCTACCTACCAAGTTTGACATTAATTCAACTTGTGTTTCTTGAGATATCATATTTATAATTAGTTAAAGATGATTTCCCATTAAGCCCCACCCACTCATCAATATTATTGAGGTCAAAATTATTGTTACAAAATTAACATGTACCCACTGTGTACTTTACAACACCAAACCAATTATGAACTAAATCAGACATACCGTTGAAGACATATTGCCATATTAACATTTTTATGTTAAGGTCTGCCCACTCATTAATATGCATGAGATGTGAAAACAATAGGGCACATCTACATCTACACATCATTGGGCATCTACCTACCGAGATATCATGTTTACAAGCTAGCCCATCACATCCACACATAGACGCCAGCACGACCAGGTTACTATGCCTTCAGTGTAACAACCAAAAATGACTTTCTCCGAGAATGTTAAAAAGGGTAAACAATAATCAAACACGTTAAATATAAAAGGAGTTGCAGTAGCTAAGAAAGATCCAAAGTAAATTGTGAAACTCCTCATATTCAGATCTTTAGTTCTGTTCCATTAAGTCAAATCAAGTTACCTGCAATTCAATACTAAGCTTGAACAAATTCTTCGAAAACTTCCCATATCCTGCTACTATTTCCAGATTGACAGTATCTTTGATCCCTTGATTCTGAAGATGAAATTCTTCCTTGTGTCTGTTCTTTAACCATAAGTTTTCCATGGCAACATCCTTTGGGGAGAATAAGCAAAGGATATTTTATTATAAATTTATAAAACGTGAGACTATAAAGCAATTATGTTGATAGTAAAGTGGTTAAAGTGAATATGCTGACAATCTAAGGATTACAGGTTCCAGTCCTGCACGGATTTTTAATCTGTGACCTTGGCCTAGGCACTTGATCTAAACAGCCCCTTTCATCCAGATGTATAAATGGATCATGCGAAGTAACTTTTACCATACTGTGATAATCTCATTGAGTATCATTACAAATTGAGAAAGAAACAGTTTCAATATAACATAGGATATGCTTATTTGTGATAAATGTAAAATATACATAATAGTTTACAATATAATAACATATGCTAGCACTATTACATTCCACTCAACAGATGCATAAAAGTATTCTTCCAACAATTCCAAATTACCCGTGGAACAGGAGTTACATGCTTTCTTTACATGTTGACATAAAATATATAAGAATTTTTGACAAACAGTACTAACCACTTGTCTTGGTTTACACTGTGAGGTACTGGAGTTAGTGCAAACTTGTAAAGTTGAAGTCATAGAATTGAGTTGAACAGACACAGGATTTTGAATTATGGATCCCTTTTGCTGATAGATTTCTTCATTGATAAGGCTCTGTTAAAATAGAAATGAAGCAATTTAATATTGCATTTATCATTAATGTTTATTTAAACATGACCAACAATACATACACTGATACACTGCTTAGTTGTCCAATGTATGACCAGGAAGCAATAACAGCTCCCTGGTATGACCCTCTCATTATTAATTGGTGTTGCCATTATTTGGTGAAACCAGCAGCTACTATAATATCTGATACATGAGGGTAATAAAGTCTAACTCTCTGTACATATTTTCTGTCCAATCTCTTATCTGGTTGATTAACTGGACCAAGTTATGTGTTATTAAACTCTGTCTGAGTTCTGTTGTACATCCACAAGCTTGTAATTGAATCCCCACTTAATTAGGGGAATATAAACTGAAATCAGGGAGCTGTCATTATTATTATCATACAATTATACATTGATTGTCTGCTAGATGGATTATCAAAGACTATAGTCTCATGGTATATGTTCTGAAATATAAACTCTTCACTCTCTAATATTGGACACCTGGTCAAGGTGTGCTTACAATTTTGTCTGTTGCAACAGTTGCTGTCAGTTGTCATTGACCACACACAAGAAAAAGTTGAGCATTAAATTGTTATTATAGGACATCTGATCATTGTTTTTTGTCCAGTACAAAGTTGATTGCCAATCATCAATGGCCACAGACAGCCTGAGCCAGCTTATCTCACATGACCCTTCCCTTGACTATATGATTACAATCTGACCTTCCAGAAAGGTTTTATGCTGTAGGCTTCTAGTTGAAACTTTATCAGTCCACTTAACTTTGAAATCAATTAAGCTTGAGTTAAGACAGATAACTGGAATCTGTGACATAATTAATAATAACACTTGAGCTGACAAATCTACTACTTACTTTATGTTCCAGTGAGTCATCATTATAAAACCAAAAGTGGATTGTCAATTGATCCCCCGATTCAGAAACTCTGTTTACAATCGGTAAGACACAGACACGCTTCAGCATCTTGGGAATGAAAGGGACGTGAAGACCAATGAGACAAGGTTTCCCAGCTTCAACTGCAAAGTGTTGACTATTCATAGAGCAGATGAGGTGATTCCTTTCTTGGCTCCATTTGATAACTTTATCTGATGGGAATTTCAAAAACAATTTGCTAACTGGTAACGTTTTATAACATGGTGAAATGTACGTAGAAAAGATCAGAGATTTTTACCTCTTATCTGCAGTATCACTTGTGGATATCAACTAATTAAAGTCACTGGTAAGGATTTTACAGTAAACAAACGTGTATTCCAAACTGTTTAAATATCCAGAAAGAACAGTCTTCCTACGTTAAGAATAGACACATGAATGTATGAGCAGTTGGACATTTATTTACCAATTTTGAGCTCTAAAATCAACTCTGACACCAACCACTCCTTTAATAATTGTTATAAATGAATGAGATTGACATGACATTTTTAATACACTGTGAAATATTCTCACAACTTACTGCTTAAATCAACGTCACCACTAGAGATAACCTGTTGACCCTTTTAAGCTAGAGAGTGAAACTGTTATTTGGCCACTGGAAAGTGCTTAAAGCACCCAAAACAAGAGTATCAACTATTTAAAGCATATGTCATTTCCTGGATGACTTTATGTATTGTTAGAGATCACTTAAGATTTATTTTATATTGGGCCCATTCACAAACTGAACTGATATGAAATTGACCAAACTATGTTTACCAAAAGAAAATCATAACATCTGAGAACTCACCGATTAATTGTAGCTTTATTTTTGGAGATAACATGCTTACAAGGATTACATACTTTAACACTTGTTCACCTCATGTGACCTTTGATCTCTGCCAATGTCAATAGGCTTCTACATACTACTACTTTTTGAGTTATCGTGTTTACAAGGTTGTCAAATTATGACCTCTTTGACCTCACCTAACCATTGGCCGTCGCAGAAAAGAAAAGAGGTTCTTGTACTCAAAAAGACAGATCCACAAACCAAGTTTGAAGTTAATCCAAAATTAACTTTTCAGTCACCATATTTACGAACAAGTGTCACACACACACACACATGCCAGGACCATTGCATAGATTCCTTTTGCTTCTGGCAAGATATTAAAAATAAATTGCTCGTACCATACGTCCCTCTTATGAATAATAATTTCTACATTACACGGAACCAGACAGCCAGAATGAAATTTAGTGGTTTTCTTGCCAATTATAGTGTTCATGTACTCAGGTGATTTCACATAACAAGCATTTTCACATTTTTCACATCCCAGCATTACTTTTGCAGTTATGCAGGTTTAGAAGGTTTTCAAGCTTTGATCTTGCTGACCTCATACGACATCTTTATTGGCATAACAAATTTCAAATTGTGTGAAACACTCTGGTAGATATATAGTACGTATTAAGTTCATGGTAACGTTAAAGTGATGAAATAATATGATCGATGGACTTATAAAGCACAAATCACAAGAAACCGAGACACACCTGTTTGTAATACACCTGAATACACATCAATAACCATCTGGTCAGCTGGAGTTAAAGCACAGTGTGGAATAATCAAGGTGACAGGCTTTTGTAAGGTAAGGCTTTCTGGACCAAATTTCACAAAAGGGGTCAATCTTAAACTCTTCTTTGAGATAGGTCCTTGACTGGCAGGGTCAGTAGAAACCCACAGACTAACAATCCTTTCAGTGTCTAGTGCCCCAGCTGGTACACGCAGAATGACACCTGCGATAACCACCTCTCCTCCATGCTGATCAAAGTACTGCTCTTTATAAAAATTGGATCCTGTGAACAAAGGCGGTTTCTCTAGAGGAGAAAAGTAATATATTTCAAGTGAAAGGAAAGTATTTTGTCACTTCAATAGAAGATGTGTTGATGCATAAACTGTTTCGACACACATTATGAAAACAGCCTCTCTAACACAAAACTGCTATTATTTTCTATTTGCAAATACCAAATATAATATAAAACTTAAATATACGTCTTAATGGGCAGTGAACAGTAGTCATTTAATGTTTGACATGAAAATAATAACACTTAAGTTTATAAAAGGTATCTGAATCAATTTTCTATTTTGTAGTTATTATGTGAGTAATATTCCTAATAAAATAAATAAAAATACTTTTTCTTCCATGAACACTGAAACAGCAAGGGCTTGAAATGTGGCCGTAGAATGTCAGATGAGGTGGCGGTTATTTATACCAGGAAGAGATAGAACAGAAATACACATGTAGCTAAATACATAAGGTATATTTACCATGTACTTCCTTTGACAAAATCCGTCTTCCCAAGACTAGTTTCCCATGAGACAATTTCAGGGCACTTTGGACATTCTGCCTCTGGTATCCCTCTTCTATCAATTTTTTTAAATTTACTGACCATTCTGATTCCCTCTTTGAGATTACTTCCTCTTTCGCGGGATTTTGTAACTGAAACAATGTTGAAATATTACAAATTGTTTAACAATTTCACATTTTCGATCATACATTCATGAAGATAGAAAACTAATTACTGCATTTGATTTGGCTGCAGTGAATATTCTACACAGACTTCTTGCACATGTGATCTCTACAAACTTAAGTTTCAGTCAGCAGACATTTCAGACAGACTCGCATGATAGCAAAAATAATACTTTTAAAACAGAAAGTACATTCTGTACTAGAGGTTCTAACCAGTCTAAGTTCTTGAGTTTATGCAAACTGACTTTTGTTTTGCTTTAAGCTTGAAGTGTAAGTCTTAACTAGTTTTTGTAGAGCACAAACCATTTTCTTATGATCATCTTTCACTCCTTCGTTTACCTGTCCACCCTTCTCCTGTAATGTATCAATGTACTCCAGCAACAGTGTAACCCCCTCATTAAAGCGAATATCTCTCAATCCGTCATACATTCCGATCATCCTGTCTGGCATAATGAGCTCTCTTTCATCCAATATTTCCATCAGCATCTTTCCAGATTCTGCTGCTCTCTGAATTTGATCATTCTCTGCTGGCGTGAGTGCAAACCACTTGCCTAGCTTTTTACAATGTTCTTTATCCAGAAGCTTTCCAATGTCTCCTCTCATTTTTTTATATTTTTGTAAGCCTGAAAGTGAGGACATAACATCCAATTAACATTCGAAAAAAATAAATAGCAAATACTAGATATCACATTTAAAAAGTAGACTGCCTGAAGCACATGCTAATTGAGTGCTAGGTTCGGACAATGAGCAATGCTCACAGCTAACACGCACAAGTACACGACTGGCCCACAAAAAGCATGTAACCATCATTGAGAACTTTGGAATGCAAGTCAACCTCTCGTGCGTGCACACGATAAATTGGGTAAGTACACTGTCCAAAACTTGCGTGCAACTTTTTAACTTGAAACCTTAGCTTGTGGATAAATTCTAGTATTATATAGCTTCACTTTGAAAGTTGCTTGAGCTACAAAGTAGGAAGTGATCATACTAACTAAACATGGAAGCATGCAAATAGGATTATTTCGGGTTCAGCAGTAAAAAAAATTTCTTCAAATGTTGATTAAATGTTTCAAAAAAACAAAGTTGATATAAGTAACACTTATGTGTGTCTACTGTTGAAACCAAATGCTGTTATCTTTTCACCTTCACTTAGAAACTTACGGGTCCGTATGCTCTACTTGTGTTTACGTTTTTATCTCAACTAATACATACTTACCTGGTGCATGTAAAAGAATAATGATCACTTATTTTTCTTCTTCCAACTTCACCTAGATGCTGGTCAGGGTTGACTTCTAAAACTAGATAAGTCCACCCATTTGTTGCACTTCCACATAAAACTCACCTGGGTTAAGAAATTTCTGGCTTTCCGGAGATAAGAGAATGTTTTTCACCTGAAAGAAAACAAAAATAAATTATTATATGACTGATGGAAACTTTAAGGGTAAGAATGTTTAACATTCACTTATGCCAGCTATCACACCCCTAAGAGTGATTGGATTTACAGTAGGAACGTAATGTAGAAAAATAGGGCTGTAGCAAACATGGAACAACACATAATAAATGTGTGAATTCCCAAAAGAAAACGGAATGCTGATGACAACATACATATTATTTATGCAGTATTCTTAAATTGGTACCTAAGATACCCACAAAATAAAGATTCCCATAACTGTTGACCTGTGTATGTAATAAACACATAGGTTATATGTACACTTTCTTAGCCATTCACTGCATTCTAAGTTACTCATTATTTACAAAGCCACATGGAAGAGTCAGGATCAAATGGCAAACGTAAGAATACCAGGTTCACCGGAGTGACTGAAAAAAATACATTAATAAAAGAATACTACAATTAAACTAAATTTAATTATTATCTACAATGAATATTACAAAAAAAAAGGATCAGGAAAGAACATGACGAAGAAAAGCTTTAATTCAGTCACAGTGCTGACATTATTCAATGACACAACAGAGGTGTTGTTTATTTCAGCTTCGAAACAGCTGCAAGACTTCCATCAGACAGGACATTACTAAGCAAAGAAATGAGCAAATGGGAAAAGATGCCGCTCTAATGTCTTGTAATGAAGAAACATATGAGAACACAAAAAGCTGGAAGACGATTAGCAGACATAGCTCACCTTCGATTGGAGGTTAAGGTCTGTCTGGTTCATTTCATGTTGTGATACTTTTAACTTCACATCAACCATGTCAGTGTCTCCATCTTTGTCCCTACCAAGTCTAAACTGATGAGAGACTCTACTGGCAGCACAGAGGTGATCGATGTCAACATGCTAATAGATAAAAGATACTGAGGATGAGACTGCTTGTTAAGTATTCAGAGGAACGATGTTACATATAAGATATACTAACGAGGGAAATGACATGTGGTGATGTACAAATCCTTACAATTTATCGGGAGCTAGTGAAGACCATATTTCCTATTGTAAATAGGAATTCCATAACATTATTTGGTTTAGATTGTTACCAGGGGTAGGTATTCTACATAAATATATTCTATGGGTATTCATGTCATTGGGGATGAACACCGCCTTATATCATTCATTCTCTGTTTTATGAGTGTGCAGAGATATTATTATTATTTGTTTGTCTCCAATATTCCTGCTTTCGGGACAGCCACTTAATCAAGACTCAATCCAAGATTGGAGAGAGTGCCACAATAATTGAACACTGCCTCAAATACAAATGTAGGTGAATAATAGACATCTGCGTTCATCATCACCAACTTAAAGCCACGGTAAAAAGAAGCTTTTTGCAAAACCAAACTAAAGAACATAGGACCAAACTTCACTTCTTTATTCATATAAAACAAGAATACCAACCCACACAAGATCCTGCTAAACAACGTTGTACTACAGAAGTTTGCTTATATTGTGGTTTCTTCTGGCATTTGGAACCAGAAACCATATATTAGTAGGGCAACACTCTAACTGATACACAATTCGATCCACTTTAGGTAACCAATCCTTAACTACAAGTCTAGTAATGTTAAAAGACAAACTTTAAAGCATTGGTAATTACAAACCTTTGTTGATTCTTCCGTCGTTAGATGGTAACCATCACCGGGTGTTGTTGACATGATCAGATCAATGTAAGAAACACGGTCTTTGCCGTTATTCAATGTCCGGGTAATTGAAAATGTTGTATAGTCTCCTAGACATAGTTTGGAATGGTAGTCCTTTAACAGCAACTAAAACATAAGAACATGAATATGGTAATTGCAAAGAAACAAGCAGAGAGTTAATTTTACAATTTATTGCACCTTCACTCCTTACAGAGAGATCAATACTGTTATAGCAAGTAACATCATCTTTGTTTCCTTAATTTGGTCCATTACCAATGTTGATTGTTTCATCAAAATTGGGTCAAATGCATAGTTTTGAGAGGACACACATATTTTGTAGGAAAAAGAAATAATAATAATGTTAGTAAAATACCATCATCGGTCCCTCTATAAAACTATCAGCATTCTCCCTTTATGACTGTCAGTTTCATCTAAGAACAAACACTTTTGGCAGAAACATGTTTTATGTCAGCGGCATGTTTAAATATTTGCATTTCAAATGTAACATATACGTCTTTTTGATGTGCTACGATGAATCAATAAATTGTATCACACAAATGTGCCTTTATCAAATCACTTCATTATTTGCCAGTCACTATACAAATCATGAAAGAAAGTAACATTGCCAGTACCTGACTTACAAATCACATCATGGAACAAAACTGACCCACCATGGTAACAGGAGATAATCCTCACCTTGTACTCTTTATCACTGTCCTTACAGAAACAAACAGTTATTAAGACATCAGCTTTGGCATCAAGTATCCCATTAATAAATGGAACAATACGGAATATATGCTTCTGTTCTGTTTCTTGGCTGACTAAATTAACAAAGACGTAGCTCAGGATGTTAATATCAAGTCTGATCTTCTCCGTGTCTAGCTCCCAATCAATAGATTTCTCTTCAGTCCAAGTTACTTCACCTATAACGAGTAATATTACATAAAATATACTATTTGTTAAACTTAAAGGCAGTAAATATCCAGAGCATATTAGATGATATATATTTTGAATTCAACCGAACTGATTTTCATCATAACTCATTATACTTCGCCTGGTCCATTCATCGATTCCATTTAAAGTGCTTATTGGTCACAATCTTACCTTCTTGTAAATGTTCTTCATCTTTCAGACCAGTGAAGATAATAGCATCATGTCGATTTGGCTCAGGGATAATAGCTGAGTGAGGAATAGTCAGCTGGGCTGGCTTTTTTAGGATGAGTCCTTCTGGCTCTAGTTTTATCAGAGGTGTCATTCTGCCCCTACGAGCACTTCCAGGGAGGGATATGGTGGGATCATAGATCACTTTAACAGCTATTACACGATCAAAGCATAAAGCGCCTTCAGGAATGGTCAGATGTACCCCCATGATGCTAATAGTTCCACCTTCACACTTTATCCTGTGTTCAATGTATGAATGACGGTGCCTCATTTCAAGTATTTGTGAATCTTTTCTTTGTTTTGGTAGTTCTTCTCTCTCTGTTCTCTCTATCAAACTCTCCTTACTGTGGTCATGATCTTCTTCTCTTTCATCAGAACCTTGATATAGAGTTGATTCATCATCAGGGTCAAGTTTGACTTTTTCAACTGAAAACAGAATAATGGAAACACAACCACCTTAAATGAAGCTTTGCCGTTTAAAAACAAAATCAGCTGTACTATGCCACATTCATCTCTAATCAGAGAATATTTTATTGCTCAAGTTGTGCATATAGTTTTGTCTCCTATATGTGCTATTGTTCATGTGTATTAAAACTGCTATTCATCTTTGCACTCGCATAGCAATTCGCCAATTTTGCATAGCATTTTCGATGTGATACTTGATAAATAAAATTAATCCCTGATAATCTAAAGTTCTTCATCAATACAAAAGCCTTGCAGTTGATTTATGAAAGAGGTATTACTGAAGGAATCTTCATACAAAATGTAATAGATATGTAACACAAGCTTTATGTTGTTAGACGAATTGCATCAGACAACATGAGTATAAAAAGAATCTAGCAACGTGTCTGAGAAACCAGATGTTTTAATGGATCCTACAAATATTGGCTAATCCTTGGGACCTAGATTTTTGGGCATTTGCTATTTTCAATCTTCTATTATAAAGAAAGGAATCAAATGGCAACCAATCATTTGGTTCAAAGATCCCCTTGTAATAACTTTCACCATACAAACACCATGATAATTAATAGTTTAAAATAACAAATTGCCCGAAAGCTGAATATTAACCTCCGACTTACACAAATTTCTAGAATTTTTACTGTACTGTACTATTTTTGTGTTTTTGTATTCTGGTTACATAATTTTCTTCATCCTTACCAGGCCAGTCAAGTAGTTGTGGTGATTGGTTGTCTTCACATTGAAAGGGGTCAACTTTAGACTGATATGGAACTAAGAGATCTTCATTTGTTTGGTTTAGGTGAATATAAACCAAACCCTTTTGTAGGTTAGTGACATCGTACATATTGATGATGTTTCGTGTCTTCATGAATTTAATCAGAGTGATTCCTGGCGTCTCTGTCTGAGTAACGCGGCGTAGCATATCAGTTTCTGCCGGTGGTAGACCAAACAGAGTTGCTAATTTCAGAGTGCTGTCTAGAGTAAGATTTTCAGCAACATTGACCATTAATCTTCCGTAATCAGCTGAAATGTAAATAACAGTAACAAAAACATATAGTTAAGGATCCCAGTCCGCACAGCAAACCAATTGAAAATACCGAATTTTAAATAATAGGTGAGATCACATTCCTATTTATAACTAGATTATTGATTGTTTTGTAAGTATTAATATCGAATAACAAAGTACATTTCTTTTCAATCAGTTCAATAGCTGAGATGATATTTTTGTGAAATCTGTGATGTTTTCAATATTTGTTTATTGCTTGCCGTTGTCAAGTGTGTAACTTCTAAAGTTATGTTATTTGGCTTGTGGCTTTCCCATAATTAGTACAAGAATCGTATTGTTTTGGGTGAAGGTCAATGGTCAGCAGAGAGAAACTGGAAACCTCAAAATATTGTATCACTAGGACCTGAACACCAAATAAGCTCATACATCCAAGGTAGGGTAGCCTTATGTAATGTAAGGTTTCTACATTATTTGATGTAAGTAAGAGCTCATATAAAGTCACTAGGGGTCAAACCCGAATTCCTTGTAAACAAGATATCTCAAGATAAGAAACTATATTTATTCTAACATTTCACAAGGGGCTTCCCTATAATGAGCACAATAACCCCACTGTTTTGGTGGAAGTCACACTCTGTAAAGTCTTATAAACAAAAACCTTGTAAACATGATATCCTCAGATAGGTTACATCTCATACTCATACTTTGCATGAGTCTTTCTTATAGTGATTGCAAGAACCCATTGTTTTTGGTGGAAGTCGAACGTCATTTGAGGTGAGCAGAGGTCAAGATGACAAAAAATCAAATGGATCTCATCAGGATAACAATTTAACATGCAAAGTCAGCACTTTTCTGTTATAGTGAGCAATCAAAATAAATTATCAACAACAAACAATGCCTCTCTGTTTTTCTTTCATCGTTGTGGTGTTATGTCACACGATTCCCTGTCATCAAACCATGTAAGCGCTGACTCTTTTTAGATTGATACTGCTCTTCATCTGCAGTATGAACTTCAGCCAGGGTTATTTGCTTGCAACTACTCTTGTGATGCATATATAATGTATTTAAGGCAAGTAACTGCTGGGATAGGTTCCCCTCTGGTTAAAGTACTGTTGATGTAACTGCTCACATACACAACAAGCATCAGTGTTACCATAGCATCTTTAACTGTCACTGTTTTATAACATAGCAATGGGCTTCAGATGATATTTAGGGCCAAATGATTCAAAATCATCAAATTATACCCTGCATATTTTAGGAGGGTGTGATCTTTCTCACTTGATGACATGAAAGTACAAACACTATAAAGAGGAATTAGGTAAGGCTTTCATTTTCTACAATAGTTCACAAGAAAGCCCTTGAGGTGCTGATATGATATGTTATTTGCTCCTTGATCCCAGGGATATATGTAAATATAGACATCACACTACACACTAGAAAAACATACAAACCATGCAGGATCTTGTGATGTGCTCCTGCTGCTCCTAAACAGGTTTGTTACTTTAACACTTTGTCAGAACATGTAGGAGTTTCTTAAACAACAAAACTCCACTATAACATATACTATGACATTTACTGTATAGTTCAATATTAGTTGCTTGAGTAGACGATTTTGATATTTATTTGCTCTGTTTCTGAAAATGCTTGTTCTGCATCTGTGAGGCCATGTAAGGCAATTAGATGTGTGTTGCTAAGGAACAGCGAATCCTGTTCTATACTACTTATGTCAATGTACAATGTGCATGTACAGTCCTGATATTCTGTAAGTGTTTCATCTGCAGTTCAATCTTTTAAAGGAACCAGCAATTTTGCAATTGAACAATTGCAGTAAACATCGATACGTGCAACACTTAGTAAAATGTATGTGTGAGGCTAAGTTTTTTGCAGGACTGTGGCAGTTATCAAATTATGACATTAGCTGTAGAAGGGATAAAGGCACACAAATGAGTTGGATCGAAGTTAGGTGCTACCATGGAGCACATCATATGACCCTCAGTGGTTGTTATGTTCGTTTTTTAGACATCCCCTAAGCGACCTTTCGCCTCCACCAGCACAATAGATTCTGCTGAACTAATCACAGAAATTCATAACCACATATAAGAATCGAACAGGCTAATTTTTTCCCCGCTCTTGACCTCAAATGGCTTTTGATATTCACAAAAGCAATACAGGCAACCTACATACCAAATATGAAATAAACCCAGTTATCCTTCTGAAGTTAAAGGGTTTACGAGCAAGTGTCACAAACACACACACGTCATCACCATCATCACAAAGATTCCTTCTGCCATCGGCAAGAAATTACAGAGATTTCACCTGTTTTTATGATAATCCTTGATTTATTTACACCTCTGCAGAGCTCACTTGACAATTTTAATATCTGAACAGAAGTGATAGTTTGACAATCAATCCTACACTGCTTACATTGACTCGTGTAACCACCCCTTCCCCATCCCTTACATAAGAAAACCTACTGCCTGGAAATTTAACACAGGGCAGCAGCAATGATCTTTTTATTGTGATCATACCTGCCAAATTTGATCCCTGTGATATGTCAAGAGTTTCGCGTTCTGCTAGTATGGTGGCTTCCTCCGTTACAGAGGCGGATGAAGCCTGCAAATAAACAACATAGGAAATATCTTATTTGTTGTACTGTCACATTAAAAAAAAGAACCTCAGTTCTGTCACCTGTCAAGTTACACCAATTAAGTCTTTAGCTGATAGAAGCAACTGAGTTTAGAATAGGTGAATGTACTCATTACTCACTTCACACTACTTGTAGCATGAATTAAGGACATTTGTGAAAATTATTGAACTATGGTTTGTAAAGCTCAAGCTTGTGCTGTCACCTTGTTACACCGACAGTGGAAAGTTTGATCATAAATTCAGCACAGTAATGGTCTCGTCACAATGTTTTGCTCACTTTACAAACACACTTCTTTTGCTACTAATGGTATGCTGGCTACACATACACACTAATCTATTTTAATAATTCACTTACTATGCTTTATCATACTTACCAATGCTTGCTGATGTAAGGCTTCCCTATTCTGCTTCAGGACTTCTTGTAAAGCCATGGCTTCTTTTGCATATTCCAGTTGAGACTTCTCAAGTTCTATTTTTGTAGCCCTCAGACTTGATTTGGCCTTTTCCAGCTCCTGTCATGTAAACAATACAGTGTATGAGACAACTGAAAAGGATGCATCTCCCGTGGTTACTTGCCACCAATTAAAATATATACTAACATTGAAGTAGTCGGTACGAAGCGAAAACATTCAACTTAACAAATTAAAGTAGACGGTCTGAAGGGAAAGAGTTCAAGTAAACAAATTCCTCCAAACTTATTTCAGGCAGGCTGATATGATGACCTCTGCGACAATTATTTGAGGGTGTGACTATTGGGTAATTACTACGTGGTTCAGAGAAAAGCAAATGTTCACAATAAGTTAGTGTTGAAAATTGTGAGCTAACTTCAAAAGTATCTTCCATTAACGGTAGAACTACTGTTCTAGAAGAAGGTATGTAGGTCTATCACATTGAAGGACAGGCGTTCATTTATATCAAATAGATTAACTAATTATATATTGTTTTAATATTCAATATTTTCCATGATATGCTTTTTCTACTAGACTTTGTGCCAAAGCACACGAAGAATTCCTCTGTTTACTTTTGCTAGTTAACTGAGACTGTCACTTGTAACTAAGCAATTAGTACAATTCAGTAGTAAGCTTCCACATTAAAATAGCAATACATCATGAAATGAATACTCTCTGAATGTTCTGTTCTTGGTCTCTATTGATACACGTTGAGTTAATGTAAATCACATGAACTTAATATCATGTTTCCATAAAATTCTAAAGACATAAAGCTGTTCATATGTTCAAAATTTGATCTCTACTGTTGGGCATCATAAACATTCCCAAATTTCTGAAAATACATGTGTTTGTAAATAAAAAATTACAAAGTCACTTGACACTACTACAAGGGTAGTTGTCTTGTTCATAGTGACTAACTTTCTCATGGCCCAAGTCAGGTAACTTAGTCATCAGTTATCTATAATCACATATTATGTGAAGTCTAACCTCTTTCTGCTTATTCAATCTGTCACTGAAGTGTTGTTTTTCCTCCTCTGTAGTCTTTAATCTTCCCGTAAGTTGTTGTCTTTCTTCCTCTGTTGCCTGCAGTGTATCTTTCAATTGTTGTCTTTCCTTCTCTGATGTCTGTAGTCTTCCAGTGAGTTGTTGCCTTTCATAGTCTATTGCCTTCAATGCATCTTTAAAGTGTTGTTTTTCCTCCGCTGTGCTCTTTAGTTTTCCATTCAGCTGTCGTCTTTCCTCTTCTGTTGCCTTCAATGCATCTTTGAATTGTTTTCTTTCTTCCTCTGTGGTCTTCAATTTTCCATCCAGCTGTTGTCGTTCTTCCTCTGTGGTCTTCAATTTTCCATCCAGCTGTTGTCGTTCTTCCTCTGTTGCCTGCAGTGTATCTTTCAATTGTTGTCTTTCTTCCTCTGCTGTCTGTAATCTTTCAAAGAGCTGTTGTCTTTCTTCCTCTGTTGACTTTAATGTTTCAGCAACTTTTTGTCTTTCCTCATTTGCTGTGTTTAGTCGTCTTATAAATTGTTGTCTATCATTTTCTAATTCTTTTAGTTTATCACTGAGTTTCTGTCTCTCTTCCTCTGCAGCTTGAAGTCTTCCAGTAATTTGATGCTGTTCACCTGATTTTGATAGTTTATCAGTGAGTTGCTCTCTATCCTCCTCCTCTGCATTTAGTCTTCCGGTTGGCTGTTGTTTATCACCTCCTTTTGTAGTAAACTTTGAATCTGAAACAAACATATAGGATGCAAACATTGTTAAAGATTGTCTTCCATCCAAGAGATTTAGTTATGTAATAATTTATCCGGTCAAAACTTCCCCAAAAATATTGAAACAAACTTGCACTAAATTTAGAGTGAGGTCACATTTTGGTCCAACTTTAGAATGTTATTTGAGGTGACCATGTAAATATTTTACTTTATTGGGGGGT
This sequence comes from Apostichopus japonicus, assembly GCF_037975245.1. Classification (NCBI taxonomy): domain Eukaryota; kingdom Metazoa; phylum Echinodermata; class Holothuroidea; order Aspidochirotida; family Stichopodidae; genus Apostichopus; species Apostichopus japonicus. The sequence continues at coordinate 6,201,036 of NC_092576.1, read as the reverse complement.
TTAGTTTGGCTCTGCTTCTGAGCAATTCAACAAAGTCAGGCGCCTTCAATGATGCTCCCATCTATCAAGAATACTAAATTACAAAATTTAAAAAGGAAGAAAATTCCAAAATTTTACTAATCTTGTCTGAACATATCCCAATCAAACTTGAGAGTATATCCCATAAGTTACAGACATATATGCAAAGAATTGACTGTGATGCAAGACCTGGACATTGAATGAAGCATGAAGTGTGGAATAATTTAACTTCTGAACATCCAAATTGGATTCTCTTTCTGGGTTTGCGTACTTTACAGTCAATTGCGGTTATTCAATTTCTTGCCAACTCATTTATCACATTATTTCTATTTAAGGGTATTGGTGGATGATCCTTATTCTATCAACCATTGGTTGGTTAAACAATACAATGGTGTATAACCTCAAATTGTATTTATATATTTTGAGGGCAATGCGTTTGCATGTTTTGCAAGGCATAACATATTTAACTTGTTACGCTCTCTGATATAAACATACCTTGAGTTTGTTGGTAGACAGTTAATACTGTCATCAATTTACTCAGTCCTTTGTCAGAGCATGCTGTCATTAAATAGTTGATGTCATCATAAGAAACCTTCCCTGCCTCTCTGAGATGGTGGACAAGAGATGAAAAAGGTGCATCACTCTCAATAATGTCCTTTGATGCCTTAGCTGGAACTTCAAGGTAGTCAAGTAGCTTCTGACAGTCATCTTTCTCAATCAATGCATCTGAGCACTTCAGGAGGTTATCAAAAGTAAATATGTCACTCTATAACAAAAAGAAAATCAAATATTAGACTGGTGGTAGTAGACTCCAAATAAAGAGGATTTTGCAGTTATTGCAATTTTGAGATTTCGACATTTGACCACGTGAACTCGGTTAATATTCATTATATGAGCACCAAAATCAGTTGAGTTATCGTGTTTACATACTTCACTTACAAAAATAATGCTCAGCCTGCCTCCTCATAAATATGCATGAATCAGTTGCAAGATTAGGAGGGGAAGGACGGGGGAGGGTGCTGGCTTAACGTCAATACAGGTGGTCTGTCTGTAAAGTCTACAGATCCGTGTGGTCGTGTGGTCGACGGTCCCATAGTCTTATCTAACAGTGGTGTATTGGAAAATTCTCTACTATTTTCCGTTATTATTCAAAATAGAAACCTGACAAAATATAGTATACTGGACATTTTGTGAGTGAAGTTGGGGGCTTCAGGCGGGAGTAAATAGAGTGGATGAAAATTTGTTCCAAAATCGGTTCATCGTATGTGTCAGTGTACATGCATACAGGCGAATGATGCTGAGCTTCCAGTATGAGCTTCGTTCTTCCATGAGTCAGCCTTAACCTTAATTCCCATTGGAACACAATTTCGGCCTCTAAATAAAATTAACATGGTAAGCATTGTTCAGAGTATACCGGTTTCTAAGAGAAATCTTAAATATATATATATATATATATATATATATATATATATATATATATATATATATATATATATATATATATATATATATGTATATTGTACTGCTTTAATACTTAATTTCAAGAGTTACTAGGCAACACTGACGTTATTTAGCACCTTAGACTAGCCATGCACTAACGTAGTTTTGTTTTAGCTCGAGCGGGTTGCTTATCAAACACTTCAAATATAACAGTCCATGCACTTCACCAAGAATGATAACAATTATAAAAGCAGTTGTTTGTAAATATATATTTGTTTATGATACTGTTTCTAGCTTTCAGCAGAAGATTGAGAAGGGGATGAGGGAGATGTGGGTGAGAAGGGGTGTGAAGTGGATCCTCAACTAATTCGAGTAATTTCCATCCACTCCTCGGTTACAACGTGTCCACGAACCTATAGCTGAGACGGGGAGAGCCTACACATATGATTTTGTATTCAAATAAAACTGTATTTGTGTTATTTGTTATTTGTGCTCAGCTAAATATGGAAAGTAAATATTTTAGTACTTATCAATGTTGATAATACTTAGCCTATAAGGCTACACATTAATTGACTTCACACTGCTGTTCCAATGCACTATATTTAACAAAATAGTTGGTCTATCAACTTCACCATACCAAGTTTGAAGAAACTCCAACTTGTAGTTGCAAAGTTATTGCGATTTGCAAAGTTTGACGTTTGACCCTGTGACCTGTTGAGTTATCGTGCAAACAAACTTAATTGTGACACACATACACACACACATGTAAAAACAAGCCGACCTGGCTACAAAGGTTCCTTTGCTTTCAGCAAGAAACCAAAAATGTTCTTATTTTTTAAAGTTTGAAAATTAGATCTCGAAACAGTGTCTTCTCCTCACTTGTTCGCATTGAATGAAACCGAATTCGTGTATCTTCATTCAAAGGACAGTTTGAATAAAAGTGATATAAAGTCCCAAGTTTTACATTAGGCCTATATATCATGTATTAGTACTTACTGTGTGATATTCATATACTTCTCCAGTTTCCCAGGTTACCACAGCCAATCTGTTTATGTTATTATTGATCCCGATTCTCAAGGAATAATCAGGAACTTTACAAGAAGCCAAGATATGACCCCCAGAGATGGATCGCGAGTAAACAACAACGTTTCTACTCCCTAAACCGCCCCATAATATAAATATTAATCCTTTCTCTTCACAGACTGTTATACTCCAAGCAGATCTGTACTGTTTGTGTGTATACACCTGTTCTAGTTCTCCGTCACTATTACACTTTAAAGCTCTCATATAATAGTCTGTACAGATAAACAGTTTATTATTACTAACTGTTATATCAACGGGGCATTCACCATCTTGTAATTCTGTTAAAGTGATTGTCCTTTTTGGTCTCAATTCTTTCAAATCAAAAACAATCACCTCTTTGGATCCATCTAAACCGACATAAATTAAACCATTTCTGGTTGTCATACACCTGGCTTTACCGGTAAACTTTCCTTGATTGACCAGACCGCCATTACTACTTTGGTACAATGCTATCGTGCCCTCACAACACGTTAGAAACAAATTACCATCCAATGACACAACCGACCGCCACGATGAACCAAACTCGGTAAATTCTTTAGAATAACAAGGCTCTGACGTAAATAACGACGGTTTTTCTCCAGAATATGGATCAAAATGTAGCATAAACAGATCGATAAAGCTGCAGTGTGTCTTTTCATTATATCCAGCGACAGCCAAACGGCCTGTATCTTGCACGTCTATGGAACACACCGTGTAACCATCTTGTACAGTGAATCGTGGTATCGTTGCATGCCCTCTGTATATATGGAAGGCAAGAAGTGAAAGTAAGGTCAAGGTTGGAAGCTTGTTTCCATGATAACGAAGAATTAAGAGTGATTTTTAATTAAAGTAATGTTGATGGATAGCTCTTAGACTGTACCTGTAGTCTTGCAAATGGCACAGACTTGTAATGAATGCGTGGAATTATAATCTTTAAAAGTGTCTAGAGCAAACTAATTGATATACTTATCTGACAGATGTAAGAAACGAGACGTTAAAGGCCTAATAATTAGGATAATTCTGGCCTATAGATCCACGACGTCAATAGTTTCCCATTAAATTAAGAAGAACCTGTGTAGCAGAGGTTCGATGTATTAGTAGTCCCCAAAAAGCTGCAGATTTTCTTGCAGAAACGTTGAACTAAGTTCAGAATCCAAAGATAAAATGAAAGAATATTGATAATGTCCAGTAAATTTTATTCTATCACTACATGTATCCACACACAGTCCTAATTCTTTCACTCAATCTCTCAGGTCTCCATAAGTTTCCAGTAACTTCACTCAGTCACACCGTTGCTTCATTTCTAAACAGCCACCACAACAACACAAGGCCAATTCCAAAGTCAAAGTTAACTCCCTCTTTCCTTAATACCATATACGGTAGCCTATACATATAACATACACTTTAGAAAACACACATTTCTAACCCTCTCTTAACCCCCATCTTCATTAATTCTGACTCAGCCTCTCTGAACTCTCTGAGCACCCACTTTGTCCGACCTCACACCCAAGACTTCCGTCACCATAGCAACAGTATTTACAAGGTATATAATAGGCATATTATAGAAATAGAAAGTTGAGGTATACGGATAAAAATGATGACTTAAGTTACAAAATTAAACTTCATATTTTGTAGACCATCAAAACACGCTGCTATTAGCCAATGTTGGATGTCTATAACACTTTATACTTTAAAGAAATGACCCTTTATATAAGTGAGGTTAATCCCTTTGAAGTGACTGGACCGTATTTAGTCTTATACAAAGACCATTAGGTCAGTTTATCAGATGCAACACAAGCTTATCGTGAAGACTTTTATGGCCTCAAATGTCATGTTAAGATGGATTGCAAATTTGTCACGCAAAAATGGTGTTAAATGTCATCCAAGATGCTTTTTGCTTTGATGGAGATAAAAGAACATGTGTTGGTGGAGTTATTCCAAATTTTAAAACAATGGATTAAAATTAAGACTTAGGATTGCACTGAGGCGCCGACGTCATCGATCTCTGAACCCGTAAGTGAGCATTCCAGAGTTTTAGCATATTTGAAGGAAAATATCTTGGAAACCTGTGTAGATATAGAACCAGTTTTACTAGAAGTCAAGTTTGGCCTTTAAGCTTTGGCATATACCATTTATGTTATATCCATGGGCGATTGACCCGATGCGGGGAATCCAAATTGACAAGTGCCTATGTTTTCTTAACAAAAACGTCAAAAAGTGCTCCGTTTCATAGATTAGAAGTGCCCATGTAAGTTCTGTTTTGTCATTGTTTGTCACATAAAAAGGGCCCTTTGTTGAGACACTTAGGAATGTGTAATCAAGACGTGCAATTTTGCTGATAAATTAAACCAATCAATCAAAGGTCATATATCTTTAATAATGGAATTTGTGGAACAGAATGCAGAGAGGATTCATTTTATGAGCGATTTGCGATATCTTTGTGGTTCACCTGCTCTATTCAACGACACTGTGATGTCCTACTACCCTTAATGGGTTTGTACAATCCCTCCCACTTCGACACTGATCCCTTGCTCCTATTCCAAAGGTTATCTGGGAACGAGAAGTCCGGCTTATGAAAGATTTTCAGTATACAACATTGCTTATATAAAGAAGAATGTAAATTAAACAAATAAAGTAATCAATACTTTTAAGTACTGTCATGTATAATTGACCAGTATAAACACATTTGAATCTTTCATTTAAAAGAAAATTAATATATTTAATCTTACGTGGCTTTTGTGGCGGCCATTGCGATATGTGAGAATTCAATTATTGCAGCGGCCCAGTCCTGATCTGCGGATTAGATTAGAAATATTCTTTAGCAACGACTTTCTAAAAAAAATCTTATCGAGGAATATCGCAAGTACAGAGATCATAGAAACGGATTCCCTTCTTTTGGGTGAATGCTCTGGCCTTTGTGATGTTTAACGAGCAACCTTAATATGATGGATGAAATTATGCTTTTGATCATCGGGAAGGTTCCCCTGGATTTATTCTTTAACTTATCCCGATTCTAAAATCACACTGTCTACGATCAATGACAAAGGCAACGTAACATTTATATTAAGTTCATGCGGGATTGCGAAAAAGGCGACGAAATCGTGAGAAATTGTTGAAATTTCGAAAGATTATAAATTCAATCATATATACGAATATCAAAAGTGGAGATTTTCTTTAAAGAAATAATATTTGTATTCAAAATGTCCCGTACAGGCGTGTTGTGCAATTTAGTTATACTTTCTTACACTGGAGTGCTGTTTAAAAAAAATTATAAATGTTTTATTTTACTTACAATTACAAAACGTCTGTGTAAGACAGGTGCAGATGAGGTACAGCTACATAGTTACAGGTAAAGCAGATGAGGTACAGCTAATATTTTGCAAAAGGTCTTGAATATAATCTTGTTCTTGATATAATTCGATCCGTTTTGATGCTGTCTCGCTGGCAGGTCAACGAAGCGTGAAGTGATAACACAAAATTCAAACTAAGAGGCCTTTGAGATAATTTAAAAGACAACGAAATGCTATGATTTTGATCAGAGGATGGAACAAATTCTCAAATGAATATTAGATAATAAACGTTGAAATATAGAGCACGCAAAGGGCAAAAACTTTTTATTGTGTGTGTGTGTAAAAATCCCAAACTTTGAGGATTTTTCATATACAAATAAGGCAAAATGCCCTAATGAAGTTGTTTGCACACACAGGGTGATACTATATCTCTTCTAATAAAAAAAAGACATATTTTTCAACGTGACCCGTTCTAAATTATTGGCTGTCAAAAAAGACGACATATTTTGTACTTCAGGGCAACTTTACAACTTAATAAATTAATATTGAGAAAAGATAGAACCCTGAAGCTGGTGAACTGTAAGAACGTTTTACTAATAATTAAAATAAAAAACCCTTAAACAACTCTCACATGGTTACGTTGGTAAAATATCAGGGCATCAAACACCCTTCCTCATGCTGAATCGCAGCATGACATAGCAATTTTAGAGCTGCAAAACTTGCAAATATATTACAGGAAAGCATTGTAATTATTATACTGGCTTGTTTCGACTGGACATAATAACCTCTGAAAGAATCAATTACCCAGGAGCAGTATTTTAGTTGCAATTTATCACTACAATAGCATCTGTATAGCGAAACATATCAAAATTTAATATTTTAGCAGTTTTTAGTTGACCTTACTTCTCAAAACAGTTCTTTTATAGCCTGTTGTTTCCATTCTATGGGACAAAAAGTCTATAGGTTGATGTCATAGAAATATAGGAGAATGTTTAATTGCTGAGAAATCGGACCCCAAAATCAAGAAAATGCCAAAATGTCACGGTGGTGACATATTGCGGAATTTCAAAGTGTGATAAATCAGCCAATTTTGAAGCAGTGCAACTGAAATTTTCAGATTATGGTTATTTCTTGATGCTCTAATCATGCAATGAGGATGGTAATTTTTGAAGAGGGTCCAGCAACAGCCATCTGTGATGTGACACGGAATGACCCAAGTTGGTATTAACGAAAGAGTGAGCAGACGACGTTCATATATTGCGCAATTCGCCCAGTTCGATAATGGCGCCGGAATCTCCATACTGGCACCGCTATTTTGGACATTTCGCCTTCTACTTCTTATATCCAGCATCCTGCTCTATGGTGTTTGCCTAGGCACTATAGTATAGCCTAGTTAGTACTAACGCCAGTCCTGTAGTTGACAAATGTCGTCAAATAGTGTTACTACTAGTTTCCGGCTAAAGCATATTTTGTGTCTTATTTCAACTGTTTACCTTGTTACTGTTGATATTTCGGCTGTATCGTCCAAACTTGCGTGGCGGGTAATATGCTTACACGAACTTGACGAAGTTACTGGAAGTTACTGCTGTGTTACATATACTATAATAAGGCCTATACGTAAGTAACGCACGTATACGTAATACGGAACATGACACTGCACTGTAGCCGCTTCAAATAGTGTTACTACTAGTTTCCGGCTAAAGCATATTTTGTGTCTTATTTCAACTGTTTACCTTGTTACTGTTGATATTTCGGCTGTATCGTCCAAACTTGCGTGGCGGGTAATATGCTTACACGAACTTGACGAAGTTACTGGAAGTTACTGCTGTGTTACATATACTATACTAAGGCCTATACGGAAGTAACGCACGTATACGTAATACGGAACATGACACTGCACTGTAGCCACTTCAAATAGTGTTACTACTATATAGTTTACGGCTATATCATATGCTGTGTCTGATTCCAACTGTTTACCTTGTTACTGATGATATTTCGGCTGTATCGTCCAAACTTGCGTGACAGGTAATATGCTTACACGAACTGAATATATTAGTAAGTCAAACTACTTCTTATCTTAAAAAGGAATCCTAACCTCTGAAGGAGAGGAAGCTTTGGGAATATTTCGAACTCGAAACAGCTCATAGTTAATAGCGAACATTAATCCCTTTTCCTAAGCTGTTAAAGTGGCGTCTGCAAAGATTCTTCGGTTAACGGCTATCTGACTGTGATGGTTTAGAACTATGGAGCGCCAAAAGTAATAACTGTGATATAAACAGTGATATTTTATAACTCAAAAACTGTGAAAGCTATAAAGCTGTGACCATTATGTGATATTTACTTTATTATTTTCAGTCTTGGTCATCCCTTTAATGAGATTCAAGAACGAATTATACATTTTTAGGTTTCTCTCGTCTTTAGGTGAACTTGTTGATTCATGCTACAACTTATATCGAGAAGCCAATAATTGGGGGCATAGTAGGGAGAATTTGGTATGCTATCAGTTTAAAACTCGAACAATAATGCTTCAAGTCACAAAATAAAGTAAGTTTCTAACCCCCCACCCCCTCTCCCACAAAAAAAAAAAGAAAAATGGTTCAGATGGGTCAACAAACGCTATTCTGAGGTCATTTCAACCCGCGGGAAAATAGGGAACGAGCCAGGGAAAATATGCGACAAGAAATGTGTATGCAAATGTTCATAATAAAATTAAGGGAAAAAACTTCTCTGGCTGGTCCCAACACCTTGCATGAAATTTATTATTTATGGCTTGAATTTTTTTTGCAATACTGTGCAATACTCGCTATGTTTAGTTTAGTTTAGTAGAAAAAAAGGATCAGGAGGGACACTTAAGTCCCCATCAAGGACCCTATAGAGAGAAAAATCTGAAGACTCAACACTCAGACCCGAGTACAATGATTAAAGTGCTTGTCCAAAGCATTCTTAAACCCATTGACACTACTTGCAAGTACAACTTTCTCAGGCAAACCGTTCCATTAATTCACAACCCTATTAGAAGAAAGTTATGCCGAATATTAATCCTACTATGTGACTTTTGGAGTTTAAGACAATGACCTCTGGTACAACTGGAACAATCAAGTCCCCACGTAACCTCCTAAGCTCCAGTGTGGTGAGATTCAACAGTTGTAACCGCCTATAATAAGGAACACTCTTTAAGGAACTAATCATCCTAGTAGCCCTCCTCTGGACCTTTTCAAGTACTTCCTTATCTTTAGCAAAATATAGGTTCCAAGCCTGCACAGCATACTCAAGATTAGGCCTAACCAACTGCTTATAAAGCCTAACTACGATGTCCTCTTTATGAAGTGTAGACTGAACTTAAAACCGTGTGTGTAGCGTGTAACATTTACACAAAGAGGTAGGCTAAACTAGAAAGAAGGAACAACCATTGTCAGTTATGTTATGGTTTGCGTAGCGTGTAACATGTTTACAATAAAAAGAAGGAACAATCATGGTTATTTTCAATGAAAAGCTTAAAGAAGGAACTAAATACAACGCACAGCAGTCCTAAAACGGTTGTAGGTGTTAGTTCTAGCCGAGCCGTCTCTTTGTCCCTTTGTTCTGTGTTATGTATGGAGGTGTTTGTTAGTTGCTCTCATATGTTGAGTAGAACAATAAACTGATCGACACGGGTTCTGGCATCATCATACAGACTCCGTAGTTAAATAGGTAAAATATCAAAGAAATTTGAGTCATACAATGGATCCCCCAGAAACCTCAGACGACTTTAAAATCTTTTAACCAAATTGAAGTTTACCTATAGTGAACTTTATATGAACTTTGATTCAACTCTACAGTTCTGATTTAAATGCTTATAATGCTCTGCGGGTAACAGCCTATAAACATCGCTAGATTCTTCCAACATTACTGAGACCATCATAGTTACACACATTCTATTATGCATTGAACATTCTTGGACGATTTGTTCTGAGAGTTACAGGTCTCACGATGTGCCCCATTACCACATACAGTGTAATAAGAAGTACTCGCCTACCATGAAGGTAAATTTCCTTATACCGATGGAAACATGAACAAAAACAGAAAGACAATTACCATCATAGTTGCATCTGATTATCGTTTGCTAAAGAACAATGATAACGATTTACAAAGTATCAAATAATTATTCTCAAATTGCGATACTTAGTAAGAAAGGCATGTTCGGCACCATAGCGGGATCATGCATAAATGATGGTAGACCAAATAACGACATGGATTAGAAGTAGGTTTTGTAACTGACTGATTATTATTTACAGCGGTTGAAAAATAGGTGTTCCGACTTCTGGCCATAAGTACAAGCCGGGGGTCGTTTACCTACGATAAAACTTTCGGTTTCACCATGACAGACGTCGAGGGTGACAACGGGTCTGAAGTACTACAATATAACAGGAACAGCCGTGGGGAGACTCAAGGACGAATCTCACTTAACCACACATAGACCCAGACGAAAACATAGTTTTACGCCAAACTACCTTTACCTCTTTGGTAAGCGAAGACGCGACTCTAGCGCCCATTCCCTCCAGTACAATATATTAATAATAGTGACCCGGTCACCTGAACTCAAACACTATTCAGAACTTAACCCTCGCCTGCACACCTTACGCACGGTGGTATATTGATTCTTTAAACATATTAAAATAGCAATCAGGTATAGTATATTACTACTATAGTTGCTTCGTTGTAAATTCTTTCACGTATTATTTACAACAGTTAAATGTTATACTCTGTTATAATTATGAAATTCTGACTTTGTTCTTACTTCCCATTTTAATGTTGAAATGATGGTGAATAAGACAGCCAAAACATAATTCCTGTGTTATATCAACAAATAACACGATATTTTCACTGAGTTTGCCAGAGTTCTATAGTAAGATGTTTGTACCGTTCCCTCTAACTTCGTTTGCTTTTACTAATGGTAAACAAATACAGGTGATCCAAGAAAGGAAACATAAATACGTCAATTAACAAGATATATTTTTGATTTTTCGGTGTTGAAGTTGAAGGAAAATAATATCATATACAATTGAAAAAAAGGGACATTAGTGTCGGCAAAATGCAGCAAATATATGTTCAATATATGTTGACCAAAAAAAAATGAGTACTAGAAAAAACACTATTGAGTTATTAAAAAAAAAAAACTTCTTGCAAATATTTAAATTACCATTCTGTTATAGCATCTTAAAAAAAAGACTTACTTAGACTTAAATGACTTATTTACACAGTTTAACTGTAACCTAGCATCATGCCCAGCATCGCTACCAATTATTCTTATAGCATTTTACAAAGCTAATCTTCAAAAACTTAATATTAGATATTTCATTTTTAACTTTTACTATAAGTTTATCGTAAACCGAAAACTATGTAATAGGCCAGAAGAAATCTTGTGAACGCATGTCATTACATGTACTGCCAATATGATGCGGGAAACAATTTTTGTCTTGCTTTAATTTGCAAGTACATAAGATCAACACATCTAGTTATTTTACTATTCCCAATAATCGACATGTGTTCTAAATATTCAAGTACAACATTAATTTTACTAGCTATTCCGATTGTCTAATTTTCCTTAAGTTTCCTGTCTGTGATTAATAACTCCTCGGCACAGTCCGTAATTCTACTCGCACTACAACATATAACATGTAATCGCAAAACAAATCTGATCTCTGTTTATGATTTGTAATCGTACCCATACCAAGGGAAACTCTTCTTTTACTCATACCAATCTTGGTTTATTTGTATAAAATAAACTTGATCTCTGTTTTTGACTATAGAAAAAGTTAACATTACAACACAGACAGGAACATTTAATGAATTGTGAATGAATATAGGCCTACTTTTGTGTGCTCGGGTCACTGTTTCGTCGTCAGATTGACTCTACCTTTAATCTTTGCAAAGACAATTCAGAAAATGGCGTATACGCAAACATTTGTCTCGTTATCTATGGTCATTTTTAATTAAAAGTGATATAATGAATTAGTATATTGTTCATATCAGTATATGTGCTAATGACATAACGAAATACGATTTGTCAAGTGATCTTATTCTTAAGAAGAATTACATCATACATCAAATGATGTGTTAGCACAGTGGTTAACGCCGGTGCCTTTCAATCATAAGGTCCCGAGTTTGAGTCACTCCAAGATTAATGTATGTCGTCCAGTTACAGAGTTGTTAACAATTAACAATTCATAATCATGGACGTTAAATGTGAATGTAAGAGAATGACTTCGGTCAGCTTGCGGCTTCGATAAGCCAATGAGGCTTCTTCGCGAGTTCCTGCTTGCAGGAGGATCTAAAATACATACAAATGGTCGAATGATGGCGTGAATAATCAGTTGATAGTACAGTTCTTGGTGATAATAGTGAATAACATCTCGTCATCTTGGTTGAGAAATTGTGCGACACAGGAAAACGAATACTTTAAGAGAAAGGAGAGAAAACGACAAATTAAGAATCCGTGAGACAAATTAATCGATGTCTAGTAGGGTTTTAGCATAACTTCATAAGAAAATGTGAAAGGAAAGGAAAGCAATATCTTTTTTTCGGTTTAAAATCTTAGTACAGGAAAAATTATCTTACTTGCACAATATGGCTTATTTGATAAAGTAATTGCATTACCTTTTCTACACACACTAATTCAAATTATAGTGTTTTTTCTTTTTTAAATCTCATAACGTGGCTGATTATCTGTTTTATTGACAAACCTGCCAAGTCGTAAAAACACACATTATTGCAGCACACCACCGCACCAACGGATTCTGAAAATGAGGTGACGTCCGGACTGTCGTGAATTCTTCACGATGAAGGTCGGAACCCGTAATCGAGAAACTGAGTTGTACACACTAAATCAGGGTTGTCCAACCGACGGCCCGCGGGCCACAGTGCGGTCCGCCGCAAGGTCCCGTCCGGCCCACCAACCTCATTAATTAACAAATGTACTTTTACCCAGGTATTCTTTCTTGATAAATTTCAGAGATCATTAAGATTGTTTTGATACAGATCAGAAGGCTTGTAAAGTGTCATTTCCTGCAATATGGGGGTCTTTTGGGCGATTTTTTCCTCCGCTTGTATAGTAACTTAATTTCCCATACCCTCTAACATACCCCTGGCGGGGCCAATGAAATGTGCCGCTCTGGCACGAAACCCTGGATATGCCACAGGAGCTGAGGCCCACGCGGCCCCTTCTTTATCATAATCATTCGAGGTGGCCCTCCTTATCAAAAGGTTGGACAACCCTGCACTAAATGACATGATTTACGCACACTGAAAGAATGTTTCTAGCTGTTGGCGATCGGTGCTTGATTAAGATTCGAGTTCAATATGGTATTGTGAGGATAACATTTGTTTTCCATTGCAGGGCGGGACTGATGAATACGTATAGTTCTTCGATTCTTTATATATCTCTATACCGTGAACATCATATTTATCATATTTAACAAGAGTACATTGGTACTATATAGGTTTTTGACGTTATGATTCATAATCATGTCGAAAATCACTTGAACGCAAGGGCGTAGGAACCGGGGGGCTGGGGGCGCCAGCCCCCCCAGTGAAAGTTATGGAGGGGCGGAAGTATCATTCCGCCCCCCCCCCGCTTCGCAAGTCAGAAAACCCCTTTTTCATTTCCAAATGAGAAAAAATCTCATTTGGAGCACCAAATTGCATCCAAGGCCAGGTGAAAATGCAAAATTATAGACAAAATGGAGTGGGTGGGTTGAAATGTGCTATATTGCACCAAATTGCATCTGAGGCCACCTGGAAATGCAAAAAAAATCCAAAAGGGGAGGGGGTACCCCCTCCCCTTAGACCCCTCCCCCAGGCCGGCCATCAGTCTTCAGCGCCCCCACTCAAAAGTACCTTCCTACGCCACTGCTTGAACGCCTATACAATACGTTTACACCAAGGCGTCAATACCTCCAGATTGTTTGCACAATTATTACCATATATGAACAACGCTTTGGAATCAGATACATATACATTAAAGGTCACTATTTCTAAACCGGTCACAGGTCCACAGCAAGGCAATAACCCTTCCAGAATGTATGGGCAATTGGAATATCAAATGCACAATGTTACTGATGGGTCTGATGTAACCACCTAATAACTGTACGGTCTAAGTCAGTCACAGGTTCGAAATCAGAACAACAAAAATGCACAAACTTACAGATGGGTCTGAATGCTACCTAACTGTACGGTCTAAGCCAGTCACAGGTTCGAAATCAGAACAAGAAATGGACAACGTTATACTGATGGGTCTGAATGCTGCTACCTAACTGTACGGTAAAAGCCAGTCATAGGTTCGAAATCAGAACAAGAAATAGACAACGTTTTTTTTACCGATGGGTCTGAATCCTACTACCTAACTATACTGTCTAAACCAGTTACAGGTTCGAAATCAGAACAAGAAATGGACAACGTTATACTGATGGGTCTGAATGCTACTACCTAACTGTACGGTCAAAGCCAGTCATAGGTTCGAAATCAGAACAAGAAATAGACAACGTTTTTTTACCGATGGGTCTGAATGCTACTACCTAACTGTACGGTCTAAACCAGTCACAGGTTCGAAATCAGAACAAGAAATGGACAACGTTATACTGATGGGTCTGAATGCTACTACCTAACTGTACGGTCTAAGCCAGTCACAGGTTCGAAATCAGAACAACAAAAATGCACAAACTTACAGATGGGTCTGAATGCTACCTAACTGTACGGTCTAAGCCAGTCACAGGTTCAAAATCAGAACAAGAATAGATAACGTTATACTGATGGGTCTGCATGCTACTACCTAACTGTACTGTCTAAACCAATCACAGGTTCGAAATCAGAACAACAAAATAATGCACAAAGTTAGTGATGGGTCTGAATGCTACCTAACTGTACGGTCAAAGCCAGTCACAGGTTCGAAATCAGCATAATAATGATGTATCACCTCCTGAATGCTTTTACAATAGAAACACAAATGGACAGGTCATGGCTGGGTATAAATAATACTTGTAGACTTTTAACCTGGGTTAGGTGTTACCGCCACCAGAATATTTGTGCAATTATAATCACGTGTTCATTCATACTTAGTAAAGATTCCTAAATCCTATTGGTCCATTCAGGTCAGCTGACCGTGGTTAATCCTGTGAGTAACGCACGGTAAAATTACGGGGCATCACTTTAATAAAATCTTTGGTTATATGTAACCAAAAATGTTTTGTTTTATGATTTTTCCCCCACACAAATGGTAGTGTATGAATGAACGGGGTTAATCAACGGTCTAGCGTGCGTTACTCACATGATTAATGCACTCCGGGTGTTAATGCTATCGCTGGATGCACTCGGGCTCCGCTACGCTCCGCCCTCGTGCATCGCTTGCATTATCCCCCGATCGTGCATTAATCCTGTGAGTAACGCACGCTAGACCGTTGATTAACCCCTTATTAATTGCTGTAATCCTTTGTTACACACGACTAAACATAACACAGGTAATGACTTTGCCTTACCTGTACAATAAAGCCAACGTATATTGCCAGTTCGTAGTGACTTCTCGCTGACAAATATAAAGAATAAACGAAGTATAAGTACCATGTAGCTAACATAATGCATAACAAAGCAAGCAGGTTGAATTCAGAATATGTTTACAGTTGAACAAGGAACTATCAAGCTTTAATGAGAAAAAGAAAATATTCGCTGATTATCTGTAATGTTGAATCATACTTTCTTATAACGATTTTTTATCTGGAAAAATATCTCTTTATCCAGGACCCTCATTTAGAGCTAAGATGCTAAGATGGTTTTGCAGTGTAGAATTTTTGTTTTTCCATTAAATTCCATATGGTTAAATCTCATTAAACTGCAGCTTGTGATATAACATTACCCGACCATAACGCTACTGAACATTTTATATAATTATATGTATTTTATATATGTAATTATATAAAAATGTACTCCTCGACATTTTCTTAAAATTTACGTGTAGGTTATACCTCCTTTTTCAGCAGGGCAAAAATCACTTCTGGTTTGAAAACCACAGAATGGTTTCTCAAAAGTTTGGAATCCTTTTCCATCGATGCTAACATTTGCCTTGTATGTCACAGACAATAAGTCTTCTTCTGCAAACATATTGAAATGCGTAAACTGTGTTAGTGTAATTTAGTTTTGAAGTACTGCTCCCACCATAATGCCATTGGCTTACGACATCCTTATTTTTCCCTAGTACTTAAATAAGCCAAGGAAACTAACTGTTGTCTGCAATTCTGCATTTTTCCCAACATGAATAAATGCATACATAACCAAATCATACACCGCTTGACGTGCAGTTTATAAGCTCTACTGCAACGGAAGAGTTTAAATGTTTCTACCAAATTTGTTCAATTAGCTTATTTTTCAACCACACACCATACTAAGGCTTAGCTTAATTATGACAAAATCGCACACTGGAATGTTCATAGTTCAAAAAGAAAGGGAGAAGGGGGGGGGAGAGAGGTTTGATTCTCTAAGTACCATATACTATACATTTGATGGCAACGATAGTGTATTTCGAAGAGATTGACCAGAAAAAAAAATGATAAGTAAAGCGATGGTATACCTTCAAGTGACGTTACAAGTGTAACACTTGTATACTAAAACTATGAGCCAGGACCATTTTCAAAACAAAGTGGCTATTTTTACAACCAGGAGTAACAATAATTTCCGGTTACGCTTGCGCAGTTGCTTTAACGTGGCAATTTTTTACGACAAGGAGTAACAATAATTTACGGTTAGGGTTTAGGGTTAGGGTTACCCCTACTGCATGCGCAGTTGCTTTATTTACTTTTCTGCGCATGCGTAACCGGAAATTCGCCGATGTTGTTCCTGGTTGTAAGAATAGCCACGGCCTTTACAAAAAGCCACATCACGGAAGTGGCGGTTGGGCAATTTAACAAAAATGATCAGCATCCACATGACAATATCCAAAATGAAAGTCATGGGGGTATCTTCAGATGGTATAATTTAAAGAAGATTTCCGTTATGATTACAACGGCAAACATAAGCAAATTAGTTATGAGACCTACTGGTTACCATTTAGTAAGGGTTAACTCAACGTTGTACCGAATAAGTTGGTACTTGTATGTTATACGTACTTATATACAAGTCAAGATCCAATTTAAGCAACGAATCAAATCGAGGTGGGTTTGGTGAAGCAGTGAAGTTCATAACATCAGACCATGGACCTAGGAATAATATAAATATTTTTTAATATATTACCCCCACAAACCTTAACTAGCATGACGTGATTCTGCAGTGCTTTTGATTGTTTATTTGTATATATATTTTTTATAAACCATATGGCATCTGGAAAAGTCCAACATTTCGGAGCAGAAGAAAAGTAACTGACGAGATTTTCTTTTACACTCTGAGAATTATCAGTAGGTTCATAATGAAGTATCTGAGAACCGATATGTTTTACATCGAAATAGGTCCCCAAATCCCAAATCAAAGAAAAACAGCCAACGTTGTATTTTAAAGGCTGATAGTGACATACACGTAGTCAGGGTATGTTGTCATCTAAGACAACAACGAGTTTCAGTAATGTTTCTCTAGGTATTAAGGTTAAAGATTTTTTAATTTCCAGAATGTAGCATTGATAGTAAATCAATAATAGTTTTCCAGATTGAGTTTTAAGTTGTAGTGGTCTTATTGCTAGATTACGTAGTCTAGCCACTCTATCGATAACACTGAGATGCTTAGACGTTCATTTCTCAACAAATTCACAGTGGCATTAAAATGAAAATTTAACTAATTACATTGTCTTTGAGTAGTCTACAACATATCAGAATTATTGATTTATTGAATTATTAATTTTATGCATAAAAGTTATTCTTTAAGTGAATGACTTGTATTTTATGAGCTAATGACGTACATTACCACAAATTGAGAATGTTTTGTTAATGATCATAGGCCTATAACTTAACATTTGTTCATTACATAACGTAAGTAGAAGATTTATCTTATGTAACCTTAACACAATAACTTTAATGATGATTTTAGACACAAAATAAATCCAGGTTTTACCATATTTTAAAGCTGGCCCGAATAGATGTAGAAAATTAATAACACTCACGTTTACACACACACACAAAATAAAATTCTGTCTCAAGTCTTCTGTTTTAATATTTCCATTTCAGTAATGGGTAATATACACACTTACCCGAGATCTGGATATCACATGGCTTGTTTTCCTTATTCGGTGACTGTTCATAGTCTTGTTCCCTGTTGAGATGAGTAATGACGGGCCAAGCCGGCAAACTATTTACTGCCGTAAACACGACGAGAACTACAAATACAGCGATCATCTTGGTTATGATCATGATGTTAACAAATTGGGTAAGAACTAGCAAGCTGAATTGAATATTTACTGTACGTGGATAACGGTAATCTAATAATGATATTCCACGGGCAATATCTGCTGAAAGAGAATCGTTTTCATAATACTACTATACTGACAATATGTGCTTTCAGATTAATTATATATATGTTTTGAAAGCCGGAAGTCACACTGTTGATATGACAGAATTTCACGGTTCAATAATTTTTAAGAGGCCACTGAATTCCGTGGTAAGTTTTTTGTTCTATTTAGTTCCTCATCCGGTGTACATTTACCACGTGGCTGAAAGAACAGAAGTGGCGTAGCCAGCGCGAAAGGGGGATGGGGAGGGGCAGGGGGGGGGAAACAATGCCCCTCTCCACCATATAAACTTTTGGGGACGCGATTGGCGAATGTGAAAAATCAAAGGGAGCATCAACAAAAAATCATAATGTAACTCAAACCTGGGGGTGGGGCCGATGATGGGTGTGGGGGGAGGAGTCTTTGGAGAGAGTGATAAATATAAAGAGAAAATGTTTGTGTTGCGACCTAACAGTATCAGGTTCGAACTTCCCTTACACTCATCGCCTCTGTTAATTAACCAGCTAAGGTTACCCGGGCATTGAGTCACGTTGATTGCTACAACACTGATTATACATCGCCTGCATGCTATGAGTATGATTAATGCTACGCGAAAACAGGATGCATGTAAGGGTTGCCGCTTGCCAATATGACCTTTCTATTGATTCAATTGTTAAGTTTTATTATTTCGTTTATTCCCCCAAAAAAATTGGTGAAGATTTTGTACCAAAAAGGGAAAGTTTTAGTACACGAATGTATAGTTAACAAGATGGAAATGATAGCACCATTTTGCATCTTAGCCCCCTTCGAAAATCAACCCTCCCTTTAGACCCCTCCCATTATACCCCTTACCCAGAACGGCAATCCACCGTTAAGTGCCTGAAAATGGGGACACAATTTGACTGTGCCCCTCCCCCCCCCCATCCACACCAAAAACCTGATTACTCCCCTGATGAACCGCAATAGTTCCTTATTAAGTGCGTTAAACAGTACATGAATCAATCTGTTTATAATGTAACGTATAATATCTATAGTTAGACAAAATAACAAAATGGCCTTTGTTCAAATGGGTAAAACAAATAATTGGGAAATTCGCGTAAAATTTAGGGAAACTTTATTTTGATTAGTTATTTCACAAATGGAATTAGAAAATTATCCCCTACCGCATGTACACTACAAAAGCCCAGAGTTTATTTCTCCTTTAAAGCAACAATTTTATATGAAATTTCCTTTGGGGTAACATGGATCTCACTCACTGATTTCAAACACTGAATTCAAACCAGAGGATAAAAATATAGTCAAGATGAACTTTTTGCTCAAAATTCAAACAGCTAAGAATGACCATGCTTCATAAAGAAATATCCAGTTGACCATCCAGTTTGTTATTTTATTATGCTGTAAACATACGCTGATATGAAGGTGGCGCTATTACTAAAGCTCCGATTGAAGTACAAATATATCTATGCTTCCAAAGATAGATGTTTTAATATTCAGAACAATGACAGCTCAGGGGCGGATCCAGGGGGGCCGACCCGGCCCCCCCTTTTTGGAAATCAGTTGCGTTTTTTTTTATGTGGGAGTACTTCAAATTCCTAATAGGCATAACTTGGTGAAAGAAAAGCCTAATATATATCCAGCTGCTCTTCCCTGAAACGCGATCGTTTTTATTCCAAATTTGAAACTAAGGCAATTATCAGGCCTACGCGACATTACGTATTAATTAGATACGGCTCAGTGCTATAGTGCTGACTATTACTGTCAGGGATAATCAATGCACAGTTAGCAAGTATATCATAATTATCTGAATGAAAGGGGGTGTAGGCGGTTTTACACTATCTAACGCAACGTAGTCGCCAAGAACCTGAAGTATTTTTAAAGGAGGGCCCCCTCCCCCAGGACGCAGATCACTAAAGTGCTACCATCGTGATGTCGGCCCCCCCCCCCCTTTTCTCAAAATCCTGGATCCGCCCCTGCAGCTATAAGCAAACGTATCACATTCGAAGGATAACTCAACACGAATTCATAAAATGAAAGTAAAGATTTGTTGAATATCAACTGTAATGAAATCACATAGAGCTGTTGTGATTCTTTCCCTGGACTGGAATCACACACATACTTATAGAGAATTGGCAAACTACTCACCAAATTAAAGCTAAAATTGAGGCCGCCAAAATGCATATTTAACAAGTTGTAACCACTTTATTCCGAGTTTCGAGATATTAAACTTATTGAGAAAAGACCCATTTCCAGTCGATCTGCAAGACAGAAATCCACAATACACGATTATCTGTCAATTTGGTAAAACATTTTCGGCGACAAAGCATATGTAACTGTCGAGTTACATTGGCTTCAATGTGCCATACACCACCACTAACAACGGTATAGGGTAAAATTGGGTTCGTTAACACAGCAACGAGAAGGGAAAATTGTTTTGTGTAAGAATACCAATACACTTATAAGGTGAACAAACATCTCCTAAATTATTACTTGAGGCATTTCCTACATGCCATCAGTCATAATTTGCAAAACATACAACAATTTAAGGAGTTTTGATACACGTTTGCTGTTACTGTTGCTATGTTTTTGGCAAAGATTTTCACTCAACACCAGTTTAGTGGAAGATAGATGCTCTTTCATATTTAGGTTTTCATTGCGTAAAATATCGCTTTAATTTAGGCAGTTTGTGTAACGGAGTAATAGCGATATTTTTCGCAAATCAATCTTCAGCTAAAAGACAAGATAAATAATTGGGAAAATGTACGAAGTCGCGCTAAGCGAGTAGCGTTTCGAAGT